>NW_023339718.1:19834610-19834854 GCF_004916995.1 Morone saxatilis
GTGAGACTACAAACACTCTTTTCTCGGTCAAATAGGCACCAAATTCAAAATTTATGTTACATTTCGACTACATATATAACCCACTTTCAATAAAGATTAATCCCGTTTCCACGGGTGAAATGCTTCTTTAAGGGCTCCCTGCTGTAAAAAGTAACTTCTCAAACAACTGAGTCAGTTAATGTTTGTGTATTCAGTGCTTCTGCATTTTGCTGACTGCCTTTGTAGCACATCTCCACCTAGTGAT
>NW_023339718.1:19834890-19845862 GCF_004916995.1 Morone saxatilis
ATTGAAATACCAGAGCAGCACCAAGAAGAGATAATAAAAAGTCTTTTGTTATACTTTTTGAAGAGGGAAGAAAATGAACAGGCTAAACCATACTCTAGTAACCACACACACACCTATTAATGCAAGGCTCAGCAGGTACCTGAGTTCAAATGCTCTTGTCTCGCCTCTCCTGCAGGACTTTGCCAACACCATTCCAGGCCACGGTGGCATCATGGATCGATTCGACTGTCAGTACCTGATGGCCACCTTTACACACGTCTATATAGCCAGCTTCATCAGGTAAGAAGAGGAATGGAGGCTCACAGGGAGATGTGTCTGATAGTGAAATCAAAAAATGTGTCATCATTTTCCTTAGTCCTTAGTTCCTTAGTTAGTTCCAAAGTCATTTAAACTTTTTTTTCATAAAGCACCTGATGGCTGTGGAATAAACAACATGTCAGTAAAAAAAATCAGCAACCATACTGGATTCCTAACAGTATTACTGCAGTATAATGACGAGCAACAAGTGTAAAACCTAAGTGACAAATCTATAATATCACAGCAGGAAACAGACTGTCTGCTTATAAAAGTTGAGTAAGCAGGAACCTTGAGAAGCTCAGCAGGCCGCTATAAACTGCAAGGCGGGGAGTCGATGGCGTTTGTAGGCTACTTTTAGGTAGCCTTTCCAGTTTGGGTAACGTTACTTGCACTGAAGATAAACGATAACACCTTACAGCCAGTGGAAAACACAGTAAAGCTTGTTAATCAAACTGCTGCATTGAATGGACTCTATTGATTTTGGACAAATTGTGCCACATCCCTTCAAAATATAACATTACACCCTTCAGGAATATTATTGCAAACTAGACTAACTGATTTCAGGATAATCAAAACTTCTACATTTTTCCCTTAAATTCTTAAAAGTGTAGGTCTGTTGTCTCTCATCAGACAACATCATTATCCCACAGTTCAGTCTGGTCTTTTAGAAAACACTGTAACAGCTCACATAGCCAATAGGGGTCAGCTGGCAGTAAACATGCAAGCAGATTATCTCACTAGCAGAAGTGCTAGCTCAGCTATGCTCATTTGTCATGTGACCTTCGCCTTGAACTTCCCTTCTGTGTAGTAGTCCCGTGGGAGTCTCCTCAGGGACCTAAAGGTACAGAAAGTGCAGGAGACAGTTTCTGTCAGATTTTAGAACCTCTGTTGGTCCATAAAAGGCTGCTAGAGTTGTTATTCCTTAGTTTTTACAGGTTCTTAGTTGCGGTTGTAAGATAAAGTAGCTTTTTTATGCTTGTTTCCATCGTGGTTACATTTTTAAATTGTCATCTTGCAGGGGACCGAACCCAAGCAAGGTGCTACAGCAGCTGTTGATGCTTCAGCCTGAACAGCAGCTCAGCATTTTCCACACTCTGCACTCCCACCTGAGAGAGAGGGACATGCTGCCCCCCGCTGCTGCCCAGGCTGAATGAAAGGCCGCCGGCTTCACAGGGTGATGACTGGAGAGTGTGTGTGATGATTTGGAGAGTTTGTGTAAGCATGTACACACGCACACAGGCACACACACACACACACTTAAGTATGGCTGTATGGTGTGTGATCCCAGGCCTCTGGCCGAGCATCCATCGTCATCCTGTCTGCTCTTCATTCAACTTCCAACCAGCTCAAAACCACCATTTTGAACCTGAGGTCACTCTCCAGACTACGTGGAACAACGTCACAGTGAAACAAAAAAAAACACACAATACCAAAAAATAATAATAAAAAGAAATAGGTGGTTTTGTTGCTTTCCACTTGGACTGGCACATAAACAACAACACGCTTCACGAGCAAACAGGCAGTCCCCATCCTAAAAACGTACAGACTGAAGATATAATGTCATATCAGAACAAAACGGACTCTAAAGCACATGGCTTTTTCAGCGCGGGTGGATGGTGGATGTGCAGTTTACCTGTGGACGGCAAATATTGCACTGACTTCAGCTGAAGAAACGGATTTGAGAAACTTTTACCAGCATAAACTGGGCCCAAAATGTTGGGCACGTGGACCTGAGGTACAGCAAACAGACTGCTGAGACTTGTCTTTCTGGGGTTTGGGTGTGGGTGAAGCAGTGATGCAGCAGGGTTGTCATACATACTCTAGGCACTGTTTTATAGACTATGCTCTATTTAATGATCCTAACCTCACAGCATAACTAAACATGTAGCATGTACGAAAGTCCTGTCTTGGGCTACTGCTAAACTAAGCCATGTTCTCTTCTTCCACAGTGTGAACCTTTAGCTTTTAGTCTTCTGTCTAAATCTAAATAACTTGCACAGTTAAAGTCAATAGAAAATTGACTGTAGGCATGTTAACGCAGAAACTAGAGCATCAGCACTAGAGCATCAACACTCAAGTTATATGTATTGTACATAAATATACTGGAAATATTTAGCTGAACAACTACGGAATAAATACTATAACTATTTGTGTGACCTACTGGGGAAAAAGAAAAACACTTTTAAGTTATGAGAAATGATATGCAAAAAAAAGAGATTTAACTCATTTGTAGCCTTTAGCATGAACAAAATAGATTTTTAACAGGTAGGGATGTAGATTTGAGATCTGCAGTTGCTGCTTTAGAGGGTGTGCTGGGTGACCCTTTATTATAGATTGTAAAAAGAATTTAAAGGAATAATTTGACATTTGGAAAAATATGCTTATTCTTGCTGAGAATTACATTAGAAGATCAATACCACTTCCACGTTTGTGCGTGAAGTATGGAGCTGCATTAACGAATGCAATGTTGGCGAACAACAGTTGCGTACAGTAACTTCCCGCAGTTGTTACAGTGACGCCCAGAAACACACAAGAACAGTTTGTGCACACAATGAAGAGCAGCACAAAATTCTACAAAGCAGCTAACTTGGATGCAACACACTACTTTAGAACTTAAATAATCACAATTTTTATTTTCTGACCAGATATCCACAATCCTCTCTGACTTTTGTTGCCAGAATCCTGTGAGACACTCAGTGTGGAGGCTAGCTTATGTGAACTTTGGCTGCAAAACATGGGGGAAAATCAGCGTAGTGCACAGCTATGCCAGCAAGCAAGTGTTGAGTGGACCCTTAACAATAGTTGTCTTAGACTACTACTGCTAATTGTATTTGTTTTAAAAATTATATAAACTTTATATAAATGATATAAGCCAGATTGATGGTCATGTCTGAGCTTTAACTTTGAAGCTGCTTCCAGTCTTTATGCTAAGCTAGGCTAATCACCTCCTAGCTCCAGACTCCATACTAACCGCACATACATGAGCGTAATATTGATCTTCTTATCGAACTTGGGAGGAAAAAATGCAAATAAGCGTATTTTCAAAATGATGAGAATAACTATTCCTTTAAAAAAAGACTGTGCTTCCTTTATCGATTTATCCAATGATTTTAGTTGCACTGTAGCAGTGGGGATGAGGGAAGGGTGGATGCATCAGACCACTCTGAAGGTTCCCACATGTTCATACTCAATGTTTGTTAAACTGTTGAAAAACATCTTGCTATTTGAGAGTCTTATGCATTAAATCAGTCACTTACTTTAAGTTTTGAATGTAGTTTGCAATATAAGATATCAATGATAACACAAGATTTGAGTACATTTGGAGCCTATATACAGTACAGTATATGTGTATGTACTGTACTGTACTGTATATACACATATCTTTATGTATATAAACATCTATTACTCTAATTTTATGCAAGTTGCAGTTTGATAAAGGGTTGGATAATTTAATTCTACAGGAAATGTGTGGCATTTATTATTAATCACATGTTCACCAGTGTGATAAATGACACAATGCATTATGAGCGTGTTACGAGGCTGTGTTTGCGGCCAATGAGATTCTCTGATTGAAACCAGATCTTTTCAGAGAGAAATGTTTACCAAAGCACTGTCTGATTAACACTGATTTCCTTCCGTTATTGTCAAGCTCCAAGACCCAGGTCCAAACTGTCTCCTTACTATTCCGACAACCTCTCTTTGTTCTGAAAAATGAAAAACCAAGGAGTTTGGAACTGGGACGCAGACTGGAGTGCTAACATTTGAATCTGTGGCCTGTGCAATGTGTGTCACTGTTCACTTCCTTAAGTTGTTGGACGACGAGGATGGTATAATTTATTTGTCCGGTTTGTTCTGTGCATGTTTTCTTCATAGACGTGCATTTTAGCGTGTTTTCCCCATTTGAAGTGAATAGGGGCGATGGGTGGATTTTTGGGACCAGCTGTATTGTACTGTATAAATCTATGACTAAATCCTGTCTCTGGTTAAACACACACTACTGCTTTACAGGTGTTTCTGTATTCAACCATCACTGTCCAACTTACATACTGAACAAGAACAAGCAAAGCATGTTGACAGGTGGGCAGTGTTCAGACTAAAGCAATCTGACCAAAAATCAACACAAACAGCTGACAGTCAAATTATTTAGATGTTTTTAAAGCTGTTTTATATAGGAGTATGGTGTGCGCCACTGGAATAATAAAAAAAGTAAAATGTGAAAAAAGTCAGAAAAACACACTCAATTAATCAATTCTTAAAATAGTGAAGTATTTTGTACATCTGTCTTAAAACACAATAATAATAATAATAATAATGGGCAAACAAGTGTTTTTATGAACATTATCAATCATAAGTTAATGTTATTACTTTATAATATATATATATATATATATATATATATATACTTTACAATTAAGTATGAACTGTATTATTCAATTGGCACACTCGAGACTCCATAGTTTTACAGATCTAGTTGAATTAGATTTAAGCTGATGTGTGGACTAATTTATATTTTTATTCAAGTTGTGAAGGTAAAACACTTGAGGTACACAAATGTAAAGGTAGGACAGAAACAGGTAGTTTTTAGTAGCCAAATGGTAATGACGCACTGCAGTTGTTTGGTTGCTTGTCTTTTTAATTTATCATTTTGTGTATATTTTGTGTAATTTGCTTTGAGCCGACATGTTTTCTAATGAAAATCTATAGCTTTTGGAGTGGATAAGATTAAAAATGATATTGAGGAAGAATGCTGTTAATATAGGGGCAATACAAAGTAATGTATGAACCACATATTGATATCTTGTTAGGGATATTGTGAAGATGTTTACTGTATGGAAGTGAATAAAGTTTTTTTTTTCTTTAAAATGTCTTACATGGTGTTGATTATGTTCCATGTACTCCAATAATGACAGGACAGAGAATTCGCTTTAACATTAAAAGTAACAACTTCAGCTTTACTCACAAAACAAAACTTGACAGTTTGTGATTTGACATAAAACAAAAAGATTTCTCACAGTGTGACAGAGCAGATGCATTGTTTGCACTTGTGTAGCTATTACAAACAGGTAACACGAAGCATTGAGAATCTGTCAAAGGGAGTATACGGAGGGGAATATTTGGAGAGGGATACAATATCTGGCCTCAACAAACAAAGCCACCATGTTAAAGGAATGACAACAAAAGACAATTTGACCGTAACTTGAAAAATATACAAATACAGTTGTTTATATGACAAATACATGAAGTCAGAGATATTACAGTGCTCCCATCTTAATAAACCAACAGATCATTAGATACAAATACTCAGAAAACATATCGCTTGTATGGTGGGAGCTGCTGTTAAGTCATCCTTAACAGACTTAGAACAAGACAAACAAAAGAAGCCAGAGATATGACGTGACGTGTCCAACCAATCACAAATGGTACATGAACAGTATTTTTGTTGTCATTCTTTCAACTCTGTGCTTTGTTGATATAAATCTAAACCTTCTCCATCACCTGACAGGTTCCCGATAAAGTGCATCTCAGATTTAAGTTCCCTTTGAGTCTGTATCAAACACATAATTATACATCATAGCACATCACGTCATCATTACAGCGATGAAAATGGCTTCAGTATCTCAGGACTATTTAACAGAACAACAGTGACCCCATCTGGAGAAATTTACTATACCCAGTTTTATGAACATCTCAATAAAAACAGTAATAATTTAAACTGATTTATCCTTAATATAATATAATAACATTGGGTTGACATTACTTAAAAAAAACATGAAATCATTATCACCGACACTAAAGCCAGCCATGCACAATACAGCTTTAGGGGTCATGTAAGTGCGCAGTCTTTCTATTCAATGATAATAGTGGAACCAAAACAGCAGTTTGACAGATTTGAAATGGTGATATTACATTCAAGTGGGCATTACACAAATAAAAAAAATAAAATAAAAAATATTTCAAACTAGTGCAATTAGAAATTGAATAGGCGTACCCGTTCAGTACTACGTTCAGTGTTTAAAGTGCTGGACATTTCCGACTTAAACCCATGCTTGTTTGCTAACAACTCCAACATTTACATTGGGGCAAAAGTCTGAAAGGAGAAAACTTCCCTTGTCCTACACAAAGTATTCGAATACTTCAGCCATCAGCTCTTATTTAGGAAACCGAATGCATCTGGACATACTTCAAAATCTCTGGGTAAAAAAAATAGTAAGTTAAGGCAGAATTAAAACCATAGAAGTTGGACGGATAGTTTATCTTACAGAATCTGGCACAGCAACTGAAGAATAATTAGAAAAACCTGTTTTGTCTGTTTAACTCATTCAGGTTGAAGTGAATAATCTAGTTCAGCGAAGAACTAGTTTACATAATTTCATCCCTTTAGACAGAAAATAGCCATTTTCATGTTTGACCTTTTGCTACTTCAGGACGAAGTGAGCGATAAAATCAAAGTGGGAAACCTTACTGTGGTACAACTTTGGCTTTTAAGCGCTCAAGGATGATTTATGTTGTTGATTATTCACTAATCAAAACTAGCATGAGTATATTCTTCAGGTTAACAATTAAATGAATAGATAGGCTTTGGCTGTCAGTATCCTTCACTACTCTGGTCCACTGAGAGTTTTCTAAATCTCTACGACTTCCATATTTCGCCTTCAACAGGTCACATCTAATCCCATTTGCACTGATTCAAGAATGGAACCAGTTTAAATGCTGAAAAGAGAACAATCTTCTTCATGTGGTTCCCAATTCAAACCCTTACAGTAACTCTTTCAGAGACCAAGCATTTAAGCTATAATGCCTCACTCTTCTGTCAGATAGCTTCATTTTCTGTGGCCCTTCAAGCTAGCTAGGTGACTAAAGCGTTGAATGGCACTCTCGTCTCATCTTCCTCTTCTACAATAGACCTCGGGTCGGGCCTATCAGGACAGAAAATAAGCCGTAGCAAAGCTAGCCCAACGCGCACCAACAGCCTCAACACAAGGAAAGCGAAAGGCACCGTAATCATCATCAGGTGGAAAATTTGGGCGCTAAATTTACTCAAAATACATGTGAGGAAAAACGTCCCCAGAGCTACACAGGGGTACAAAGCCAGCTTAGCTAGCATGAACGCGTGCTCGCGTCCGCCATAACGTACATAAGGGTGCAGAGTTTCATGTTCATTGTAAAGAGCAACCACCCAAATAGTGAGCTGAAATATACCTGCGAAGAATATGATCACGCAGCTAATCTGAATGGCTTCCAGTTCGTTGCGAGAGTTGTGTGGGAATTCGTGTGTTAGCTGGTAGGCTAAAGGCAAACCTCCGACAAACGCCAGTGAGAAGGTGTTCAGCAGGCCCATAAAGCGCGTGGCCTTGGTCACATGGAGGAAGAGCGAGTGGTGCACAAACCAGAGAAGGCCAACGGTGGCGAAGGAACCAAAGTAGGCTAGGTACTCTGGGCCGTAGACCTGCAGAGCTGCTATCAGGCTGCCACCAAACTGCTTCTGCACGACAATGGGGTCTGGAACGTTGTCCTCACTAAATGAAGGAACCAGAGAGGATAAACGTTAAGAGACAAAACTAAGGTTGTTTTCAGCAAGTAGCTACAGAGTTCCAAGCAGCTTTGAAGAGGCATCAAAACTACTTGGTTTGGTTTGGAAAAGATCATGGTTTGGGGTACAATAAGTGCATTAGTTGTGTCAGTTAAGTTACATACGTAAGTTGGTGATACCAACTTGTGTATATCTGGAACAACGGGCCTCCAGAATAACGGGCTATTGGACAAATAAATAATGGGACATTTTTCTGACATTTTAGAATAGTGGCCCGTCAGAACAATGGCACTGTTGCAGAAAATGAGGGCACTAGCCAAAAAGTAATATGCAGGTATAACTGCTACATAAATACAGTAAATTCAATATGTGCATAGAGTTTATATGATGCATAAGATTCTATCTAACATCTATCTGATCATCTATCTTGTATACAATGTATGCTTTGTGTATAAAGAAACATGTATGTGTCCTATGTTTACCCATTCAAGGAAACAAAGTGCAACAAACCATATGTCCAGGATGAGAAGAGTTGCTACGATTGCATAAACTCCATCACTAAAAGCCTCCACGCGGTCCTTGCTGAGGGGCTCGTTGGGCAGGTAGGTGTAAAACAACATGGAGTCTGGAGTCTCCTCCACCTGACCTGAAGTGGACAACATTTGGTTTAAGTCTTAAAAAAGGTGAAGCACGTGACACATTCTGAAATAAATCTACATCCAGATCCAGAGTATATCTGACCAGAGGTCGGCACATGTTTGATATGTGTCCCCTAACTCTCGCAATAAAATCTAGAGCTTACCAATTGCTTTGCTGCGGCACCACTTCAAAGACTGGGAGATGTACGGCAGGAAGATAACAATCGCCAACAGCACGTAAGACTGAAAGACAAAGTGAAAATGTCACTGCGAAGAAGAGATTTACAGCATCAGCAGTTCAGAGGTAATGTAAACTTTGAAGTGAGTGAAAGACTTGTTGTTTGTGCTGAAATGACTCATTAAATCAATAAACTGACAGAAAATTAAAGCATAATCTATTTATCGTGAATAACCAAGCAAAGATCCCAAACATTTTCTAGTTCCAGCTTCTCAAATGTGAGGATGTTGTACAATAAGACTGTTGTGTGAAGACTTTGGGCTCCTGGGAGTTTTATACATTTAATGATTACTCACAGAACTAATTAGTATGTGAATCTATAATAAAACAATCATTAGTACTACTGATGTTCAAATGTAGCATCTTCACACAGCGGAAGAAAATTAACGCCACCTACCAGCTGTAAGAAGATGAGGGAGAAGATGCTGGCGAACATGCACATGAGGGGAACCCGCATGATGACTTTGAGGATGTGGTGTTTGTAGAAGGTTTGGTTCTCTGAGATCTGGATCTGTTCGTTCAGCAGGAAGGGACGGCTGAAGGCGTACAGCACAATCACCGACTGCGGAAAAACAACACGTAAAGGATTATGACGTATGCGATTGCACAGGATGGAAATAAGTAAGACGTAAATATGAGGTCGTTCCACTAGAAAAAACAACAAAAGCAAGAACAACATTTTTTTTTTGAGGTTTCAGAGGATTTACATATTAATTCTCCAAAAGGACTGGATTAAAAACACTTTGACATACACACCTGAATGACACCTATCACCATCACACAACCACAGAAGAGTAAAATCCCGAGGAGGTTCGTAGGGAAGGTCGCCATCAGAGAGAACTGCGCAGATAAGACACGCCGTACGTTAGAGAGCACAAATGAATCGTTCAACTTAACATTTATTTGTGCAGCAAACTGTGATTTATTCAGCTGCTGCGCCGCAGAGACTCCTACTCACTGTGTACGGCAGAAAGGTTATCAGCATCATGCAGGCCTGAAATAGAACCGAAAGCAGAACTTCACATTAGAAAGAAAGACACAGCTCACCAGAGAAATGACTCTTTTCTTCCAGTATGGAAGTATTAAGTAGAAGTATTAAGTATTTGTCTATCCAGTTACCATAATAAGAAATAGAGCTAATTAAACTGTAAATCAGATCATAAAAGGACAAGAAATGTCATTTACAGGGACAATGTGTCCAGCTGTGTTTATTAAAACTGATAACAATTTAAACCCAAACTTAGATCGCATAACCAAAGAATAATACATCCTAGACATTATTACAAGTCACATTAGCTTTGCTTTTTGAGAGGCTAATTTTCCTTACTGAAATATCCAAGATGGTCAAAATGATTATTACTTGTGGACAAACTTCAATAAACACAATCAAGCACTGATGGCCTCAGTGATACTGTACTTACCAGGTTTAGCAGTGCAAGGCAATCATCAATTCGTACAATCACTTGAAATAACCTGTGAAACACATAAAATGAGGAAGTGATAATGAACCTTAGATATACTACAACTACAACTACTACTGCTGCTGCTGCTGTTACTGTTACTGCTGCTTATAATAATAACTCACCTGATATGAGCAGCCCATGCTACAGTCACAATCAGGAATGTCATTAAGTAAACAGCAATCTTTGTTGTCAGCAGAAGTTGAAAACTCTCCCTCAACTCCTGCAAGACGGACAAACATATACATTTATTTTCAACAAACAACAAAGACAACAAACATTTACAGACTGCACAGATTTGTAGTATATCCGGTGAATCAATAGTGAAGTTACAGTGACCTTAACTCAACAACATCACCAAGTTACTACTGAATATCCTTCATTCAATAAAGACATCATTGTGTTATTACACAGCTATTACTATTGTCAAACATTACCTCATCATCTTCCATCTTGGTATGGGCAACAGGTAATATCTGTGAATAAAGCAAACTGCATTAGGAGAAATATCTAAAGTTCAGTGAAGGGGACCTGACAGTGACAGGGAGCATCTGTAGAGACAATCTGACTTCCAACTGACATCTTAACACTCATCTTACCTTAAAAAGTCATCATTCAAAATTCTCTCAAGTAAAAGAATGAAACCAGAAATAAATAATATCTAAAGTATCAGAAGTAAAAGTAGTGGCCCTTTTTGGAGTGCTACAGTATATTATTATAGTATACAGCAGTGGTCCTCAACTTTATCTATAGACCCCATATTGATAAAGTGTTAAGAGTTATTCCAAAACTGTCTGTACTGTAGATT
>NW_023339718.1:19845887-19846571 GCF_004916995.1 Morone saxatilis
CCGGACCTCAGGTTGAGAACCACTATACAGTGATATTACTGGATGCATTAGTAAGTGAGCAACCTTTTAATGTTGCAGTTGCTTAAAGTAGAGCTGGAGATAGTGTCTATTGCAATGTGTGTACATGTTTTAGTGTGTATCCTGCACAATAACCACACCTACAGCTGTCACATGTAACGTTAGTGAGATAGAGAGTTTGTGTTTTCCTCTGACATGTAGAAAAGTACGTATCCACGGTACGTGTTAACGGGGCATATAAATAATAATAAGAACAAAGTGGTGCTGTATTGAGGCTCCCCCCGCCGCTCGGCCATGGGGACTGGAGCTCGGTGTCTCACCATGACGGTGGCGATGATGGAGATGAGAGCATCGCTGTAGGCCAGCAGTCTGTGGGAGGACTGGGTGCCGCTGTGGCCCTCTCTGTCGGACGGAGTGACGCTCTCCGGGAACGAGGAGGAGGAGGCTGCGTGGCTCCTCGTGCCTTTCTTCTCCATCTCCTCCTCGACGTGGTGCTCTATGATTTCACTGTCGTCGTTTTCCCCCATGGTGGAGGAGCTGCAGGGCGGCAGAGGACGCAGCAGAGACCCGGGACCAGGGACCCGGCGGACGGAGCTGTTTCCAAACAGAGACAGCTGACTTTGGAGGGGGGGGGGGGCACCGGAAGCTGCTGCACGGCTGCTTTCC
>NW_023339718.1:19846671-19847357 GCF_004916995.1 Morone saxatilis
TGACCACCAATGGCACAGTGTGATTATTGTTACCCCTCCAAAATTATTAAAATGTATTCATTGTATACTATAACTTATCTAAACAACTCAGACTCATAACCTCATGGCTATAGCCCTGGTGCGGCATTTCTCACTGTTTTCAAATTATTATAAACCAAACAATCGATTAATTGATTAATGGGAGAAAACTAATAATCAGCAGATTCATCCATAACTAAAGTAACCATTAGTTGCAGTTCAATACAAAATAGATCAAAAAGAGTTCCACCTCAACCAACTCAAACCACGCATGAGTAATAACAATATAATGATATATAATAGTATAACAGTCACAGGGGGAACAGTTTTCTAGCATTGAGGGCACTTTTATACTTTAAGTACACTTCCTTTATTAATACTTCATATTGTACTTAAGTATGCATTTTCAGTGCAAGACTTTTTACTTGTACAGAGTATTTTTTACAGTGTGGTATTAGTAATGTTACAAAGTATAGGATCTGAATACTTGTTCCATCAGTGGTAACCAGTACCAGTGCTACCAACACTTCTTACCATGACATACTATTACTATTAAAGTAATAATTCATTTAACTAATATTTGCAAATCAAAGTTCTTTTGAATTTGTATTATTCATACATGATTTTACCTGCAAACAAGGCTTCTTAAGGCTTCTTGGAAAATCTTT
>NW_023339718.1:19847368-19848980 GCF_004916995.1 Morone saxatilis
GTAAATCTGCTTGACATTCTTGCAACTTTTCCCATTTTCCCATATCCAAGTAGAGTCATCAGAGAGGAGATAAAAGCTACAGAGGTCTCACTCCGCCCCTTAACCAGGAGCTAAATTGCCAGAATTAAAGGTCCACTGTTGATGAATCAAAAGAATATGATCCAAACATATATTGCAGCTGCAACTGTGTCTTGTTTGCTTGCACCATGCAATTATAACATGAAGGTGTTCTATTATACAATACAATACTATGATCGGAGATTAGTATAAATAAACTAACTTTCCCATTTGGGGATGCAAACTGAAAAAATCCGCCACCTTTTGTTTGATTTGATACCTACCTCATGTACGCCAGAATGTCTTGTCAAATTACCTATTGGGGTTTTCAGTGGTTGTATTTGTTTAGGTAAACAGCTGTTTGTTCATGTAACCTGGACACAATCATCTGTAATGTAGGCTATTGATGGTGAAAAGTAAAATTACCAGAGACACAATTTAAAAACTAATTTAGGTATATTTAGCCATGTATAAGACCAAAGTATAAAGGTTAAAGTGTGAACAGTTATTTCCAACATAGTCCCAGTGGATTAAAGGTATTCTGCATAGCTTCGGACCCCTAGTAATGCTTTAAAGCAAGGTTTTCAAGAGTGGGTCCCTGTTTCATTTGCATCTCCTTAAAAGAGACATGATCTTGTGGATGTGCATGAGGACGCTCAAGGATGTAAACAAAGTCTGTTATAAATAAAAGACCTGTATTCTGTAGCAGCCGGACACAGAAACAGCAGACTGCAGCTGAGTGCCACAGCACAGGCTCATAATTGCTGAGCCCTGTGAGAGAGTGTGTGTGAGAAAGAAGACCATGCAGGGAAGAGTGCCAGGACTAAGAAACAAGTGTTTTGAGACAAATCTAAACTAAAAGCAAAGCGAGCCCAAATCCATGCTGATTCTGAAGTCACAGTAAGATTTTAGTGGAGTGACGTATCCCTAAACTGTATGTGATTATTCCTTTTTACCTTTGGGCTCCTCTGATGTTTGGGTCAACTGAACTGGTGACAGTTTTCTTTCCTGAAGCTGGAGACTGTTCTCTTTAAAATCTTTCGCCTGCCAACCAATAAATAATCTCCTGTTTCACCTCAGATTAGCCCTATATTATAGAAAATGAGTCCATGTTCCCCCTCCCCACTTCAAGAACACAGAACTGCCTAATAGTACTCATCTGTTGAACTTTTCTCCCACCCTGGAGTCACCCTGATACATTCCCCATACACACTCACACAAACCCTTCAGTGACACTGTAACTTCATCTTTGGACCTTTGATTAAATTACACTTATACAACAACTCTGTAGAGTAATGGGACATTGTGACTTTATTTTGTAGTAAAAATGTTTCTTTATTTAATGAAATGATGAAATGTTAATGAATGAACTACAGTGTGTACAGATGTGCTTTTGAGTTATAACTCTGTTTAGGGATTAGATTGATTTCATTTGTCCTAAAGTTTGTTTGTCTGGTGCCTTGTTAACCATACTTTCAGGGCTTGAATTACACTACAGTTCAGAATCTTAGCTCAGTAAAGTATTAGGATAAAAATATACCTGAAGTAGCGAAAG
>NW_023339718.1:19849047-19849201 GCF_004916995.1 Morone saxatilis
TGGATTATAATTAGTGGTGCATTAGTGTGTTTGCATCAATGTTGTGAATCATTAATTAAATACGTTTTTACTGTTGGGTAGCCTAATACATAATTATACATCGTAATTTATCAGTTAATTTATATTACGTATCAATAATCAATAATCAGAATCT
>NW_023339718.1:19849301-19849446 GCF_004916995.1 Morone saxatilis
AAAATTACATATAGAACATTTAATCATCTGCAGTACTAATGGAGAAAAGATACAAGATAGCATTGGGCATAGTCGAACAAGGTAGTGTACAGAGGGTTTATTTAGAGCTATTTTTTGTGAGTTTGTGGGCCGGAAAACCAAAACA
>NW_023339718.1:19849522-19850071 GCF_004916995.1 Morone saxatilis
TCACTACGAGTGACTCCTTTCTCACTACACATCATTTGATCCATGATTAATCTAGAAATATTAGTAAGTGCAGCTTTGACAAATGCAACACATTAATAAAGTTATAAAAACTCTTTGATAAATCATCACACTCAAATTCTACCCTCATAAAGTCTATGACAATCCAGTTTTTCCTTGTAGGGTTTGTATTTTACATAGTTTTTTATACCAAGGAGATAATTTGTCCTTGCAGGCTTTTCATTGTGTCCCTGGTTAATCACATTACAATCACACAAACCAATCAAGGTAGCACAAAGGGAAGTGATAGTTGAGGCGAGTGGCTGACGTAAAAGGCCCCTTTTGCAGTTTCAGAAAGACATATTTAATGACTGAGAGGGCATTCACTGCATGCAAATGTAGCCTAGCAACTAAGAGCAACCAGCAACCACATACTGAGCTGTTTGGGAGCAAATCACAAGACAAATCACCACTTACACAGGAAGCCTTGTCAAAAGGTGCCATTTTTAAGACCCTCAAAGTAAATGAGTGAAATGGGAATGCCTCTGAAGT
>NW_023339718.1:19850103-19850319 GCF_004916995.1 Morone saxatilis
TTTCACTCTAAAATGTGTTTTATTACTTCTTCAAGGAAATACCTGAAATATTCACAGCTAAAATGCAACTTGATTACATCCTCAAAAGGCCAATATTTCTTCTAACTTTCAATAACAATACAAGTAGCAATACTGATAGACCGAATTAATAATGTAAACTTATTAGCAAGCAGTTGGAATGGAACAATGCAACATTATTATCTGGAGTTTTGTTTC
>NW_023339718.1:19850424-19862315 GCF_004916995.1 Morone saxatilis
CTTCTTCTTCTTCTTCTTCTGTTCTCCTCTAACAGTGCTCATTCAGCAAAAACTGTAAAACCTAGAAAAACTGGCAGGTGGATTGCAGATTCCACCCACTACTCATAACACTTATTGAACTCAAGGTGGCACTATAGTAATCAAGCTGCAATTATCTCAAAAAGAACTTGGCCTAGATTCAAAATGATTTCATTATTTGAATCATTTGATCATTCATCAGCTCGATTAGACTTCTCCTTTAAAAATGTAAAATTTGAAAACATTGAGTCAACTGGGTCAGGAACATCTGCAAACTTTACTTTTGTAAAATAAATTTCAATATGTCAATCTGTTTCCATTTTACAAGCCAATTCATTTTTTATCAAAAATACAAATTTGCAGCTCATGAACACATTGAGATATCAACCTGAAACTCAGGACATGTGTTCAGGAGTGGATGGATCTGTGTGAAATTTGGTTTGCACGATGTAGGGTCATGACTCAGTCGAAGCATGAAATGATTGACTACAATGGGTGTGACTTATTACAAAAATTAACATTTTTTGACATTTCACATTCCAAAATTCAAACAATCCCTAACCCTAACCCTAATCTTTTGTACCCCCTACTGAGCTAAATTTTACTGCACATCCACTGAATTGTTTTTGACTTGTGCCAGCAGTTCAACCAAAAAGAATGTCACAATAAAAAAAAGCTAAAAACAAACAAACAAAATGTAATTTGGTTGCTTATATGTTTATGTGTGTAGGGCTGTAATTGCCTAATAATTTCTAGTATGTGTCCTGGAAAGAACTATGTAATTTTGTACTTACGAGAAAATAACAAAGACGATAGGCATATAATACAGTTATTTTAGCTAATTTGTATATATTATTATTATATTACTGGAAACTTCATATATGTTGACATATATGCTTACCTAGACATTTTTTAATGTTAGTAAGGTTTAGTAATGCATATATTCAATACATTTACAGTACATTTTTAAAGAGAGCAGGAGCTGATTTTTAGGACTTTGGCTCATCACTCAGCACCTGTTCCACACATTTCTCTCCAAGAAAGTTAGTAGAAATTAGGAAACTGTAAAGAAATGATTAGGAAATGATTGCCCTATAAAATAAAGCATTACCTGTAATATCATGCAACAGAGAGGTTTGAACAATCAATCATTTAATCAATAACTATGTTTGTCCCCTGTGTGACAATTGGGTATGCAGCAGAGGGATGCCTACTGTTCATTTAGCACACATAAAAACACAGTGCACATAAATACAGCACTAAGAGCAAAAACTCAAAAAACTAAAATACACAGTAAACATGTTATTGTTCTCTCTTATCCCTTCAATCCTCTGGTAATTTATTTTTTGGAGTCCTGATCCCCACACTGGGAACTACTGCCCACCAACTCCCTGTATGGTAGATTTATATAGAATATGTATATGTACACAGAGCAATATAAAGAATAGCAGAAAACTCCACCTCCATTAGTGAGCAGACAATTACATAACACGATGCACACAGACTGTGGATTTCATAGCTTAACTCCGTCCTCCAGACTGCAGATTAATTCAAGCTTATTTCCCCAACATGTGGTGTAACATTTGCGATGTCACACATCTGGACGAGCTAAAAAACAAACAACACATTTGTAATATCACACTTTCTCTGTGTCCCTTATGAGCAAAAAAAAAACAGTCAGACTGTAATTTTAACTTCACTAAAGAGCACTTAAAAAGCACGCTGCTCTCCTGACTGCCACCTTCTACATGTTGAATGAGTTCGGGATTATTTTGCGCTAAGCCAGCTGGCATGTAAAACTGGAGGTAAACATGCAGCACAGCCTCTCACACTGCTAAGCTAAGCTTCTTTTGCCATGAAAGAGTATTTTTCAGGACACACTGCTGCTCAGAATGGATGAGTGTTTTTGAAATCATTGAATCAGTGATGGGAGCAGTGTGGACAGAGAGAATCAATGCATCCACAGTGAATGATGAAATATTGCTGATGCATGCTGCTGTTTTACCTTTAATTCCTTACAGTACTGACTTGTGGACTGTTTTGCCTATTGATCATCTTACCTAACATTTTACAGTATGTGATGAAAGATTACAGTCAGTGTATCTCTGGTAGGTGGGTTATCCCAGCACTTTGCTTTACATTATATTCTTAGAACAGAAACTGAACTAATTAATGCAAATACTCATATTTCTAACATCATCAGACACCAACAAACATTTCCATTTTGAAGCTGTCTCGTTCATAGTCTTCTGCTGGTGGCAACGGGGTCAGTGAAGGATTAATAGTTTGAATTTCTTAACTTACCTGCAGTTGCTGAAGGATGAGAAAGTATCTGTTGCATTCACATTTCCCACAAGAACATGAAACCAAACCGTAACATAAAAAATACCTTTAAAAAAATAGCACAAACCACCAAACTGACCAACCTTAGACAGTAATAGAAGTGATAAAAAAATGACCCAGTTTCCCCTCGATCCAAACCACCAAAAGCATCATAAAGCACCAGAATCCCCATCCTAAAACCACCAAATGCCAAACTTAAGTCCCAGTATCAAAAACCACTAAAATATCATAAAAGCCTCAAAAACACTGAAGACAACCAAATCTTGAGAATACTAAAACCAAACATGAGTCCTAAAACAAATAAACATGAACAACCACAGAATTGTTCTGACAAAAATCAGAAACCACCAAGCTGCTTAAGGAAAAGTAGAAGAAGGGATCTTCTGGCCTACTGCCCTCTCCTCAGTTTTTGACATCACATCAAAAGCTATTTCCCCAGAGAGACACCCAGGTGGAAGCCCATCTGTGGAGGACTCATCTCTGTGATAGCACATCACTCTTCGTTTCTCATTTCCCCCTCCCCATCCTATCCTCCTGACCCCTTTCCCTCCTTTCCTCTCCTCCTCATGCCATCCCCATCTGAGTGTTCACATCCCATTATTGAGACATTACAGAGCCTGGGATATTGTAGTCATACTGTTGATTGTTCCCCCTCCCGCTACCCAGCCTTCCCCATACATGAGCCCTGATACCTTAATCAGTTCTGACAGGAGACATGGCTGTCATCACAACCCCTGCTGTCTGGATTTGCCGCTCATCACCTCGACTTAATAAACTCTGTCAGATGTAACAGGCCTCCTGATGGTGGCACCTTCCTTTAAAGTCCCTGCTAGGACCACAGTTTGTTACACACACTAAAAAGCACAGGGTTAACGTAGTTCAGAGTCAAATGTTTCCATTCGCGCTATTGTTTTCAAAGGATTTTGGAAGAGATTGTGGTCCATGTGCAAACTCTGAAACAATATCCATCCATCATCTGCGCTCACTAATCCTGTTTAGGATTGTGAGAATCAGCAGCCTCTCCCAGCATGCATTGGGCAAGAGAAGGGATGCACTGGACAGGCAAACGCATTTTAAGAGACACATGCTGTGTCCTTAAGCGATCAGAACTTATGGTGTAACAGACCAACTGTAAATGCTTGTGGTAAACTGGGTTCATAATACCCCTGTTACAACACAAACACATGATGTACAACAGGTCAAATAATAATATATTATTATTATGTATTATTTAATAATAATAAAGTGACTGGCACATCTCAGTGGCAGAACAGCAGGGCTATGTGAGAAATGTCATCGTCAGGCTAAGCCAATCAGAGACGGAATAAGTCGTGTCATGCCTTTGCCGTAGTAGGATTCTTAAATTCGCACTATGTAACTGCCAGGTCAGGAGAAGTGTGTATCACTTTACAGAGCTGCGTCACACACCACCAACTGTTTTACTGATTTTGGTGAAGCTGGATGATATTTTACGGAGAAATGTTTTCTGGTTGTCCTCGGGCTGCTTTGCCTGAATTATTGGTGATTTACAGTGATTCCTGATGGACAGAAAGCTTTACTTGTTGCTAAAACATACGTATGTACGTTTCTAGCAAAGTTGTGGACTTGTTATTCTTTGATCATAAGTAATGTAATCATAACAAATGCACAACAAATGCACATATAAAACCCCCATGGACTCAAGCTGACTCCGTTCTCTGTGAAGAAACAAACAAGAAGACTACAGGGGATAAAGACTTGATACTTATATATACAGAATCCCCATTTTAACTTTTAAAGGGCCCTTGAGGAGTGCAGGTGATTTTCAGTGGCTGCAGTTCTGCTTTGAGGTGATGAGATGAGAGGTGACACATACTAATACAGATGTATTACTCAGGGTCCTGTCATCATTAGCACCAGTAATGACTGAAGTTGATGATGAACTGAGATGTTACTTGGCAAATTAAAGCAACGTTGGTGCTACATTTTTATACTTTCTAACAACCACTTTTAGAGCAGTTCAGGAGAAGTCAGTCCCTCTGACTAGAGCTGCCTCAAGGGTCTCTCTTTTAATCACATGCCATCGGGTCTTTTTCTCTTCCAATTCCCAGTGTTCGTAATTACACAACAGCAAAATAACTGCTTCAATTATATCACTCTGTGGAAAGAATGAAATTAATTACCTTTTTACCATGCAATGTTTGTTCATGTGAAATAACTGTTAGACTTTGTTTCAATGAAAAAAAGCTGAGATTATGAGCCCTACGAGCATTTCAATGTGGCAGTTACATTCAGTTTATTAAAAAAGCTTTGGGATGTGAGTTAAATGTTCACAATCTCACTGTATAATATCAGTCCACGCAGTTCAAAATATGATAAAGCAGAGAAAAGGTTGTATTATTTATTAGTTATTATTTAATGTATTGTTCTCTTTAATCAAAATAAACAGGCACAAAAAAAAACTCAATGTGTCGGTTAAAGTATCATGATCAGGTAAAATATTATATACATAACTTACATAAAAAGTATATTGAGAAACCCCATGATTATGCACTTCAGATAAACCTATTCACATTCGGTTTTATCACATCCTCAAATAGCAGAGCCTCATCTGTATTAACCATTCACATCATTGATGTCTGACTGAAATAACTATATCATTATGAGACAAGATATATTGTAAGAGAGAACATGCTCCCTTTCCTAAACAGCTGCTGCTAATGTGATTTTTTAAATAATTTTACCCTCAGCTGCTTCAGGAAAACTATAATGAGTTTGAAACAAAGGCCCAAAAAAGACATTTTATGCTTTCTTGCCATGGCAAGGGAAGTATAAAAGCTAATTGTATCATTTCCTCCTAAATGACACCTTTGACTCATTTCTGTCTAAATCGCTGCTCTGTATTTCTGTCCAGTCGTTAATCTCCTAATTTATGTTCTGGTCGTGTGCTGGTGCCCAGCAGTGGTTTGACAGAGAAACATTTCAGTCCTCGTTATGTCACTTTATATTATGAAATGTCAGAGCTGTACAGGTGTGATTATAAATCCCTGCCATTAATCAGAGACTCACAGAATCGAAGAGTTTATCAGAGAAAGAATAATGACCATTTATTACACCATCAGAACAGTCCAGGGCTTTTTTTTTAGGACTTTTTCTTCCAAAGGCCTTATTATCCATTTTGAGAGAAAATGCTGCTTCATATTTCAAAACCTCAACCGAGTTTAAAAAAAAAATTGTTACAGTGCTTTTGTTCAACTTTAGGCAGAGCAAGGCTAGCTGTTTCCCCAGTAATTTATTACTGCAAAGGGTGTGCATCTCTCCCTTCTACTATATGATCCAGGGATGCTGCATTTGCAATATGGAACAATTCGGTGCAATTCAATGATGCAGTCTGATACAGTTCTTAACATTTGTTTAATGTAGACATTTATTTTCCATTCTAAAATAAAATAAGCAAATTCTCTAAAAGTGACATTGCTTACCGCCAAACACATATATTTTATAAAATGCCAGGCAATCCCACGTATTATCTCTCTTTATTCTTTGTCTTTCTTTAAGACAAATGTATAATTTCAGAATTACATATGATGTTTGTTGCTTTTCCAACAGACACAGACAAAGAACGTCCCGCCGTAATTACTGTAGACCTTGCCTTACCTTAGCATCCGCAGACTGTTCGTCGCCTGCACAGGTGTCACCATGCCATCTCACCAGGCGAGTGTTAAGCTTTGTCGTGCTACTGCTGTACTAAATTGCTGTCCAACTGATCTTACAAATCACTGGACTTTTGTCCAACTTTCCTTTCTTGTTATTGAATCCAAATGTCTTCCAAACTTTAGATTTCAGATTCGATGGTGCACTATAAATCATGTTGGACATATTTGTTTATGTACCTCGCGAGCCACGCTGAGTTAACGTTCCTGTCTTTGCTCTTGTTGCAAAACCCTTGCGTTGACCTTTTACCCTTCACAAGAGCAGAGATGCTATTAGCAGCAAAGCTTCAGTCAGCCAGTTCATACATTTTGAATCAGACCATCAACTGGTTCGTGGTGCATTAAGATCGAGCCAGGGGTCAGCGTACCGATGTAGTTGCATCAATAACGTTAAAACCAATTTTATTGGTAAATCTTTACACCCCTAATGTATGCCTTCAAATGAAGAAGTAATGTAACATTTAAATGAGGAAGTAACATTGTAAAGCTGAATGAAAAAAAGACAAAAGCTATGACTACCACAACTAATCTAACTACAACCGTTACATTGTATAAATGGATAAAAAGTCCACAGCAGTCTTAAAAAGACATCCTGAAGGAGAGGGAGGCCCATCCCTGCTGCTGCAGCCGTCCCACCTTTATTTACAATCTGCTGAGTTTACAGTTCGTGCTGCACCGGCCCAGCACAGCGGATATTATTGATGTGTCTATTGGCGAAAAAGGCGCAGATCGGGGGTGGAGGTCAATTCCATTACACCTGGCTTGTGTAGTGTCAACATGCCTCAGCCTGAGGCAGACGCTCTGAGAGATTGTTTGGAGTTGAGATGAGAAAGGCTTGCTCTTTTGATCAGAGCTTTCTGGGCTGCAGAGAGATTGAGCTTGTTGCTTTGACCTGCATCCAGCTTCATGGAAGAATGGGCACGGCTCAGATATTAGGTTGGACTTCAGTGACACTCGAGTTTGTAAAGTATGCTCTTTGTCATCATCCTGCTTTACATTCACACAGTTTGCAAGCAGCCTCACCTGGAAGCTGCCAATACAACCACAGTCTTTTTTTTGGCTTCTATGTTTACACCGCTTGACTTGACTTGGTTCTATTTGCCCAAATTGTGTAATGTCTGTCCATATGGCTTCATTTCAATACAATGGAACTGGATGGAACTTGTATCATTGAAAATGACATTTGAATATATCATGTCAGAATGTCTCTCCAAAAACAGTGTCCAGACCAAATAGAACTGCATCATAAAAAATGTAGGAGATTGCGCTGGTGTGGGCGTGCTGTGTCTACTGTTGAGAGTATAATGTAGTATGAATAATAAATCCACAAATCTGAAGGACAGCAAAAATCATTTCTTTCTAGTCTAGTTTAGATGAACGGGAGTGGAATCACTGCATTCATGTTACAAATTAGTCTTCAAGGAATGTGCATATGTATTTATTTGATTGTCCATCACAGTGCAACGCTGGATGATATTACATTGCATTGTAAAGCTGCTTCAGGTTAAACTTTCTACAGGTAAATGCAGTGGTCTCATTGAAGGAAATGAGGACTCTGGATAATCTCACTCTGTGAGGAGCTTTCATAGGGACTACTGAAGAAATATTTCCAATCAAGCGCAGTCTTACATATATATTGTCTTGATTGTCTCAATTATTGGTTTTCAATTAATCAACACAGATTTCTGTTTCTTTGATAAGTGTCACAGTAATGATGCCCCGGTGTCCTGACTAGAAGAACAATATTTGTATCGTGGAAATCTTTGACTAATTTCCTGCATCATAAAACCTGGTTGTATTCTAATTTATAACCAGCAAATGATGTGCATAAATTTACAGTCAATACTGACTGCCATTGGTTTTAGCAAAATCAGATCCTCTCACCAGAGAAACAAGAATGCAATCAAAGTCAGACTGAATAATGTAGTGGTAATGAAATGGCCATTGAAAGAAATATTATCCTCTATTTTCAGTTCCAAAAACTTCTATTGAATAGTCCAGGGGATAACCAGGGAGTTAAAATTTGGTTAAAATATCTTATTAAAGCAGTTACACATATCATAGCAGGTGAGATACACCTCAGAGACAAGCCTTGAAAAGAATCCATTTGATAAGTCTAATATGCTAATGTATTCCTCTTTTCTGTAGAATAAAAGTATGAAATTTGACTTCAGCTCATCTGAGCCGACTCATGTCTGAACCCAGTCTGTCTTTTAGAATCACCCAGCGGGCCTGCAGTGTGTTTTAGCCGGTCAGAAGGAAATTGAGGAGGTAATGAGCCTTTACTTCAAACCCTATTACCCAGGAGTCTTTGCTGCACCCCAGCCCAACCACACTTGGCAGCCGTACAGTTCGGTCAAATGGAGAATAAGATGGATGAGATATTCCCCTCTTTCCTCCCTCTCCTTTACTTCTGGCTGGTTAAAGCAACTCCTCTGAGGAGATGGAAGCGATTAATTTGGCAAGAAAATTAGCTTAATGAGATAACATTTTCAGTATCCTGAAGAGACTGTTTTATGATCTGCGTAGGGTGAATTTAATGATTTTGGTCTGTGATGTGTGAGTGAAAGAAAGAGTAAAAATATGTCCATTATAGTTTATTGATATGTGAGGGTAGAATAGAATATCTATAATTCATTTATAGATGTGTTTTTTATTTTTGTTGTTAGTTGGGTTTTGGTCTCCAGGCTGAAGATTCAGTAAAAGTTTGTGTGACATTTGTAAATGTATGTATGCACACATGATGTTAGCACTGCCACTGTTTCCGCTAGCTTACTGGTTGTTTGTGTGATTGGAGCTAAAGCTTTGTGTGCCCTAGATAGTCAATGTTTATGCAGAGGTAGTTGCTGCAGAAGTCCCTCTTCATGCATTTATTCTGAATTAATGTTGCAGTTTATACAGTCAGAGCAACTTTTGTTTGAGAACATTTCCTTGAGGAGTTATTTGAACAGTCTAATTTTAGTTTTGTTTTACTTCTACTATTAAGTTCCTCCATGACTTGAGATAATTCAACAAAATGGTACATCTTTGGGCTCATGAAAACCTTTCCATCACCAATATATACTAGATTCAACAACTAGTTTCCTTCCTTCACAAAATCTTTTTTATTTTGAATATGATATGATAGGTTATGGTGTATTAATGCCATACAGTTTGATCAAAAACGGTTAATTCTAAGGTAACGCAAAAACAATGATTCTTATTTTTATGTCATTATACACAAATTAAAATATCTATGATTACTATATTTCCTTTCTGCCAATAGATCCTCCTAAATTTTACACACTGGACCTCTTAAGTTATATCTAGTAGCTCACTATCTCTGTTAAAAAATGTGTTAGGGGAGAGCCAAGATGACACAGAGTAAATGTACAATATGATTAAAGAGACCAGTGTGTAGGACTAGTGTGTAGTGTGTTTTTTAGCACTTAACACAACCATAAAGCCATCAGCAATTCTCCAGTGACATTCACAGCCATCGCTTCTCTCACCGTCTCATCAAGGGGATGAAGTGATTGTGCCCATAGGCTGTGAAAGCTTATCAGTAATATTGTGCATGTACCGTGCTTGTGTGCATTCCACATTTACTGTGACCATCAGCTTACCTCAATCAATCATGATTTGTTGACTAAATACAGTTGTGATGTATAGAGATTAAACCCTGATTCGTGACAATGTGTGACATGAAGTGAAGTGCTCATTATCAAGTGTTAAGTTAAACATGTATGTCTTTCTTTGTGTAAAAAAACATTGTGGCTGTTTGCCTGTTCTTTTCATTTGGGTGCAAGCAGGACACACATTTTTGTCTTTCTCTGGCATTAATGCCTTTCTTCATCATCTGTAATGTGTCAGTCAGAGACAGTATAGGTGTGTGTCCTGCTCATATAATTTAGCTATAAAATCCCACAGACACCACAGACCATCTCTCCTGCAGGGCTGCTGACAGTGCAGGTAAAACATGAGGCTCAGGCTGACATAAGAATTTAGTGCAGTGCGGAACTGAAAAAAAGGAATTAATCTTCATATTGAACAGCCAAAAGGACAGTAAAAATGAACATTAACCGACAAAGTTGTAAGTAGGGTACAGCCTTTTAGTGTTTATTTGTGTGGAGACACATTTTAATGCCAGGTATGAACTGACGTAGTTAGAGCTGTCCGCTTGTGATCAGATGACCCAAGAGACATGTTAATGCCGGGTGTAAACAGGCCATAGAAAGCGACATTAAAAAGAGCTCCATAACGCTACTAGAGGTCAAAAACTCTACAAGAAACCTAACTAAAGTCAAATCAAGTATGTAAGTGTGTTTAGACACAACAGGCGTATTTTACAGATAAGACAGTTGCCCAGTCAATAGAAAGATGTGATAAGACATGAATTGGCCCGAGGCGATGCAACCTGATGTGAAGACATGTCAGCACAATTTGAAAATGTTTGTGAGACCTTTGCGCACATCCCAGGGCTTTATGAATCCACTTTTTCCGCTTTCTGAGTTCAGTCAGAGGCTGAAACAAACACAAATCAACGCAGACACTCAGCACAGTTGGTGCGTCCAGCTAGCGTCTGTACAGTTGCTCCTTTGGCTGTGTGATAACAATCTTCAGTCTAAACACTCCTGAAAAGCTGACTTACTCATGATTGTCATCACATGTCAAATTTAACAATGACAGAGAGCAAGTTCTGCCAAACACAAGATGATCACTCCAAGGTCCATGAAATTAATATTTTACGTCCCACTATTTCCTCATCTTCTTTTTTTAGTACATTTCTTCTACATGTTTTTATTCTTTGTACCTACGTGATTCATTTCCCCTTCTTTTTTCTTCTCCTCCTCTCCCAGAAGAGGGAAGTGGGTCACAATCACATCGACTCCACTTCCAGTCTATCACTAGTGGAGTAGCTTATAATTGCTCTTTAATCCTGACACCACTCGAGTAGCCAGTTGAGACGTAGCTGTGGACAAGTGTATGTGTGTGTGTGTTGTATGCAAAGGCCAAGCCATTTGAGACAGCCACCATTAATGGAAGGTAAATCCCCCCCCAATATTCAGACCTTTCACTCCTCTCTGATGGATAAGATGCGATCATCCGGAGGGTGAGGGCCAGCCGGTGAACAGGCTACGGAAAGGGCAGCGACAGTAGGGTAAGACAGGATCAGCACAGAGGATGTTATCATTAAAGAGCATCAGGGGAAGGGTTTTAGCATCGCGCAGAGTGACTGTCTGCCTACATCTGATGTCTGGGTTTAGATATGATTACTGCTGTGAATGTGTATTGCTTTGTGTGGAGGGAGGCAGGAACTATGTCATAAATTTGACTTTTTACAATAATTCCAGTGGCAGTAGAATAGTCGGATCGGCAGTGGGAGAGCACTTTGCCTCTTGAAAGATGGACTTTTCACTTGTCTCAATTTATATCACATACAGTCTGGGGCTTGTGGTCTTCTTCATTACAGTAGTCACCTCTCCCATTTGGGATTTATAGAACTGCCTAGCTTTAAGGTAAACTGTAAGCAGAAGTGAATAAATGACTCTTTGTCGTAAAACTTTGACACTGACATGAAGCTTGTTTCATGGTAAGGGCCCCTGTAGGAAATACACTTGCACAGAGTTCATGAGTGAAGCTGCTGGCTGATTTATTTTAAGAGATAACCGTGAGAGAGAGGTAGAGTGTTTAATAAGAGTGCCAGAGTTAATTGGTTGGCTGTTTTCAAAGTAGACCTGACAGAATGAGCGGCAAAGAGATAAAAGTGATGAGAGAACGGACAGATAGAGCTGGGCATTTACTGCAGACTGAGCAAATATCAGCACACTCTGAGGTGAGTAAATGTAAAAGGTGATG
>NW_023339718.1:19862324-19870140 GCF_004916995.1 Morone saxatilis
TGATAAAAATGCTTTTGGAGTACATCAACAGGTTAATCAATTCAGGATGGGAGCCTACATTAAGTCATTGTCACCTTTTTGTGGTATCTGGGTGTAATTACTGAAACAAATCAGATCACATGGAGACCACTGGCATCATCATCATTGAGTTAAAATCTATTAGTAGTTATATATTAGTTTTCAGAAAAAACACATGTAATAATTATGACTGGAAATCTAAAACTGACAAGATGGGGTTTTATGGGGAGTTAGGAGGTTTAACCTTCTTCAGGGACATCCTGGAATTTTATTATCACCACAAAGTCACTGCTCAGGGCTACAAGAATTGATGCCCACACTGGTCTAAAATTCTGATGTGATTCTCTTTCTCAAACTGTCCTTTATCATAATTTTTAGTCTAGTTTAGTTTTAGTAAGTGTATTATTTTGATAATATCGGAGTCGAAATGTTGCACCCGCTCTTACTAGTTCAAAGAATTGATTATCCCATATTGGACTGTGATAATGAATGTTGTTCTTTAAAATATATTTTTTACATCAAACCATATCTTTATCATATATATATCAATTGGATTTTTATGTTTTTTGTGTGTGCTGTGTCTATGTATATAAGGAACAAGATAACTTTAAACTGTGAGGAAACTCACATTTGTTCAAAAGTAGGACATAACAGACCTCAGCTGTGCAGCCCAGTAGTATCACATTAAGTTTGGGCAATTTACTTTGATTAAATGGTAAATACAACAAAGACAAACCAATAGAAATTGTGCATTTATTACAATCATTATTAATGTTTATATCAGGAATTAATTATTTCAACAACTCCATATATCCAGAGTTGATGTCCAAAGCTGACTTATGCCCACAGTGTTTTATCTGTTGTGTGAAAAATCACAGATATGTCATGCCTCATCTCGCTGCACGGTTAAACGTGATTGACCCTCTTGTCGTTTAAAAACTCCCTCAAGGGGGAAAGGAGAAGAAGGAACAAGATAAAGCCATGATGGGAAGTAATTATGTACAAGACAGCTCACTACATCTTTGTTTACCCTTTTTAATTTGATTCAGCCTCTTTCTTTTCCTGTCTCTCATTCATCCTCTTCTGGGTTTGTGTGTTTGTGTGTGTGTGTGTGTGTGAAACAGTGATTGATAGTGGAAGTTGAAGGTAATGAGTCTTAAGAAAGAGATGAACCGTGACAAATTGGTATGGATGGAAAAGAGAAGAAAGAAAAAGAAAAGACAGACAAACAGACAGACAGACAGAAAGATTAGGGATCTTTTCCTACCAGTAAATAATAAGTGGTTACTTTCATTATTACAATGTTGATTGTTGCATAGCTTAAATAACTGGCCTCTAATTGATTATCTATATCTTCTTATTTATAACCTTTAAAAGAATGAAAGAAAGAAAAAAGAAAGAAAAAAAAACAGAGAAAGAAACCAGCAGCTTTTCAAATACCAAAAATCAAGATTTATAAAACAGATCAGTGAAAGTTTAGTGTATGGGCAGGAACTCTAAATCCAGTCTGTTTCCTATTTTATAGTTTTTTTTTCCAGATGCAGAAAGAATAAACATACAGACAGCACCTAGCCTGTCTTGAGTTAGTTGAGTGATACACCTGCTGTTGCTGAGCTCCTGTTTTTCTTTTGCCTCTCAGCTCAACTGTAACGTTTGGAGTACGTTTTGCCTCTAGTTTGTTCATGTATGATAAAATAGTAGCTGTACAACCGGGTTCGATGAGGTTGATGTGTTAATAATAAACGACGACAATTGTGGAAACCCCAGTAGCAGCGTGGCTGTGAGTTTATGACTTTGTCTTATGTCTATTTCCACTCTCTTCAAGTGTTTCTTGGTTGCACTAATGTTAGTTTGAAGAGAGTGGAAATGTACGTGGACTTCAACATTTCTTCTTGTTTTATACATAGGTTTATTTATTATTTAATTACAAATGTATTAATATAAAGTACAGTCTTTTCAGCCTTCAGGAGACACAAATAATATGGTGACTTATTGGATGATGAACATTTGAGGCTTGTGCTACAGTTCACTCATTTTGACAGAAGACTCAAAAAAAACAAAGGGGAGGAATTCAGTGTCTACATCTGTATGTGACATTTTCATTTCCCTTGTGATTTCCTTTTTGACATGAGAGAGCTGAAAGCAGAAATCTCACATCAGATGTGTGTGTGTGTGTAGATGTGTGTGTGTGTGTGTGTATGTGTGTAAGCTCTCTAATAATAGTCATCTTGCATCCAGCAAAATATGATAACATTTGGTTTGACATATTTGTGTGTGTGTGTGTGTGTGTGTGTGTGTGCATGCCTGTCACTCAGCAGGCCGGTGGGGGATAGGATGGAGTGGAGGATCCATCTGGTTTCAGTTGATGCATGGAATGAATCAAAATTTACATCATTACCCGAAAAATTGCCTGTATCTCACTTACAGGGGGACACCATCCCAGGATCGGAATTTTTAATCAAGGCTCGAGCTCCCCTCGATGAAAATTTCATGGAAAGGGAAATCGCGCGCGCGTGTGTGTGTGTGTATTCATCAGCTCAGCTGTCTGTTTGATGTTGGGAATGATTTCACCTCCCACAACACAGCATCTGAGGTCTTGATCAGCCAGCCTTTTTTTTGTCACACACAGATATCAAAAGATGTCACGTTGTACATGACAAACAATGAGAATTAAACAAGACAATATCAGAAGCATGACTTCCCTTCAGCACTCTGAATTAAACTTTGACAATTGCATACATTTTTAAGCAGAATTAATGCCTGGGGTGTAAGCTCTTTTGAAGCTTGTGCCTCAACAGCTTGTGGCTTTTTTTCCTCCAACCGTTACTTTACGATTATCTTTGTTTGCGCTTGCATTATTATTTAAGAATGAACTAAAATAATAATAATTGGTGTGACAGGCTGTGTGACTATGAAACCCTAAAACTTTCAGTTGTTGCCACTGCAGGGATTTCTGGCCCTTGATTCTGGTTTGAGGTTTAGCTAGTGATGTATTTCAGATGTTAGTTTTTCTTTCTTAAGAAATAAGAAATATATCAAACAGAGATCATCATTTCAACCTTAAACATTTTTTGGGGATTCTGGATGTATATAAAGTGATCAAAAGGTTAAGAAATTGTGGGCTGGAGGTATGTTGCTGGGAAACCATAAGTTGACTTACACTGGGGTTTTACATCTTTCTTTAAGAGCTTGATTTACATGTGGTTTTACATGTTATGCAGATTAGGTCAAATTAAGACACTGATGGACCAGTGCTCAGTGTAGCATGGACAGCAACGTAGAGCTGGTAGTCAGAGCTTATAGTGCCAGCCATGAGAAGCTACTCTCAGACATTTCTGCCTGTCTGGTGGAGGTTTGACAGTCACTAGCTCCTTTATGTCCCATTGAGAGAGTGTGGCTGTGTGGGTAACTGCGTTGCAGTTGAACTAATGGCTCTACGAGAGCCTCTCTGGTGTTGTCAGTACATAGCCATAACACTGCTGTTGATCATGATTAACATTACTGCTTGTCAGCCCTAAATATCATGTTAAACTCTCAATACAGCACAGTTATCTGCAGGCTCATGTGTGAGAAATAAGTCTTGTTCACGTACCACAGCTCAGACTGAAACTACGGTTAGCCACTGTTACAGATACACAAAGTAAAAGCCATTTAAGATATCCAAGAATGCTCGTGATTTTCATTGTAAGACCTCACCAATGTCTATCCCATATATGACGAGTGTCTCGGAAGAGAGGTTTTGAGGATACTCTATTCCTCTTACCTGCCTTTTATCTTGATTACATTATTCATAGTGAGCTTCCAGCACGCTGCCACAGATCCTTCCTCATAAATGATTTACCAAAGAGAAGCATATTGCTGCAGTTGCAGGAGGGGGAAAACATAACAGCAGTTTAGTGGTTATTATTTTCTAGGTGGAATTTAAAGTTAAATTGTTTAAACTGAAAGTGTTTTGTGAACTCTGGGCTTATGGTGCTTGTTATAAATCCCAGACAACACATCAGAGACCAACACTTACATTGTCTGGTGCTTCCTATGTTTGCAGCCTGAAAAGTCAGTCAAGAATTTTGATCTTGACTACTTCTGTCTATATGGTGGATGGAGGTGTGCTAGGAGTGTCAATCAATGCCTGAGTTGGACCAAAAACAGTGCCAGTGCCCTTATTCAGCCCAAACCTAACCACAGCATAACCCTAACCCTAAATCTTTCTACGATTTATATCAAGTTTAACAAGGACATTTTTAACACTAAGTGTAAAGCTACTTTTCCCCCCACATGTATTCCTCCCTTACACTGCCTCTGTTTGACTCTGACCCTGCCATTTTTTTATAACCCTAATCATTTTACTCCTTGTGTCTAAACCTAACCAAAAAAGGCAACAATCAGAGGCAGAGTGGGGCAGGTCTTCAGGAATACTGGTGGGAAAAAAGTGTTATGTAGACCAATGGGAGGTGGCGTTACACAATGAGAAGTAAGGATACAAACTCTGTGAGCAGCCCATTTCAGGCACTGGTGTCAGCTGACTCGTGTGACATGGCTGTAATAAAGTTTTACTACAGCTAAACTCTGCTGTGGTTTGTTTGTGGTGTGAAGGCAGTGTGGACCGACTGTATGATACTGACCACATTGTTGTGCTGATCATGGTAACCATTCTGTCATTATGTAATGCTGCAGGACACGCATATTGTTCATTCTGACAGATTAAGGGTAAACTCAGTTTTTGACTAATGATAATTCTTATTTCTTATTATGAGTTTTGTTACCACCAGGTAATATAAGCCAACCGAGTAATAACTTACAGTGAGAACTGGAGTAAACAAACTTTAAATTGCAACAACCAGTCATTTTCTGCTTGGGTCTGTACAGAGGGAATTAAACTACAGGTGTGAAGAGAAGGAGCTTCCCGAGCAGCATTGGCACTAGGCCTTGGGCTGTGAGTCAAGAACTAAAAGACTTGAGGAAGTGTGTTCTCTGCTGTCTGGGTGAATTAGGGCTCATTTGCTAATGGTGAAACCCAGTTCCCCCCCGGCAAACTCACGGATAAATCACACCTTCTGTTGTGCTGCAGTGCAGAGGGGGTGCAGCCGGTCACGGTAGCTGTTCTCCTCTTCTTCTATTTCCTCTCTTTTATTTTCTGTTCTCTGTCTCATACTCTCTTCTTATTAAACTCTCTCAGGAGCTGTGTAATAGTTTATGGAGTTTGATGATGGAGTGGCAGCTTGGCATGTGACATTAACGCTGTGAAGAGACATTGATAAAAGAAAAAAAAATCTCTCCATCACAGGCCTCGCTGTGAACGGCTGGGTCTTTGATGCAACATTAGGCAGCTGCTGCAGTGAACAGAGGGAGGGTTGTGTGAGAGAGCAAAGACTGTCAGTGTGTCACAGTGTGTGGTTGTGGCAGCATGTGTTTTTTGGTTAGTGTTTGTTAGACCTTTACTGGACTTTTATGAATGTAAAAATAAATGGTTTTACAACTTAGACCCTAGTTACATAGCTGCAGCCAAAATTCCTTTCAGTTATATGAAACTATTTTACACATCAGCTTCTTTGTACAAACAGGGACATGGAGACATGACTAGTCTACAGTATCTGCAATCAAATTGTACAGTCGGCTTAGCAGTAAAACACTGTATGTTACTTTCTTAAAAGACAGGAAACAGTAACAATGCAATAACTTGTGCATATAGTCAGCTGGTGAGCTAGTAACAGCAACAGACTGAATGCACTACTGAGGTCAGTCAGAATCAGCACAGAACGTGCGATAAATGTTAAGAACAGTGATGCGTTCACTTACTGATGTAAAGAGGTGTTCCTTGCAACATTTTAGGATTTCTCAGCTAAATGTTTTGTTGTTACAGTTTGGTTCAGCATTCTGTTGATGAGCAGCAGCAAGCAGCTGTTTTTTAAGCAAAGAAAAAATACTTTTCTTTACAACACTATACGGCACATAAAGTTAGTAACGAGGTGCTGATCATAGTGGAGTACAGTATTCAGCAGATAAAGACCCAGATATTTTTCTAAGGAGCTGGTGGTGACCAAAATGGTGCTAAAAGGAGAGTGAATATTTGACTTACATTTGTTGGCTAGCCACAAACATTAAACTAAAAGGTTTAATGTATAACATTTAGGAGGATCTACTGGCAGAAATATAATAGTCATGTTTGGTATGTTTTTATTAGTGTATAGTCTTTGCTTTTTCCTTACCTTGGAATTAGAATTAGATAAAGCCAATAGTCGACTAGTTTATGATATTAACTTTTTAAAACGTGTATATTTTAACATCCGCATGCTAAATGCTAATAGGAAAAGTGGTAATGATTCTGAATGTGTCAAAACAGTAAGGAGACTGAACATTTAGTTCATTTATTTCAACACAGTATAACATCATCAAGTCTCGTTGTTCAAAACACGGAATAGAAAAACATCCAACTTCACTAAAATCAGTCTGCTTTATGTGTTTATAGTCACATCAGTTTATAGAGAAGATGAGTATGTCTTTGTTCTTATTTGCACAATGTTGGCACAGCAAGGCTATAAAACCACAGGCATACTGCAGTATCAACACATTTCACAAAGAATAATAAACACACATGTGGATATTAAAACACATCTCATACATATAAAGCCACTCAGCAGGCTACTCAGCAGTGAAAAATACAGCTCCCCAGTTTAGCAATAAAGTGACTTCTTGTAAGAAAATTATCTCATCGTGTGTTAACGGAGCAGATCTGATTCTGAAAAAGCCTGGTTATTTCTCCCTGAGGAGTTTCACACAAAATCTACTTTCAAATCCATCTTATTATCTCACTGTATTTAAATAAGAATATAGGTCTAAATCAGTGCTACTAGCCCTATGAGGCTATAATATGCCACTATATACTCCACAAATCAAAATTATTGAACAAAATTATTAATCTCAGTGGAATTGCTGTATGGATGCAAAGTAAATTCATTCATCTAAAGTTCAACTTTGATAAACTTGACACATATTTATTCTGCTAACCAGTTACTGTACTGTCCTTTAAGGGGATGGAGCGCTGTATCCAAAATGGAGGAAGCTGTGGTTTTGCAACATGACGTTTTATATTAACCGTCCTCTGTCAGAATGTAAACTGCTCCACAAAAAGATATGGCATGGTTTATATTCAGCTGTGAGACCCGAGCTGGTACAAATGCCTTCCCTGTGCCTTCCCAAGATTTCACAAGAATGCAGGAAAGAATTTTGCTGTGAGACTAGCCACCAAGACGTGCTCTGTCAACAGCCTTTTTAGTTTTCAGCTGTATGTGGCTCATTGTATACTATATATGGTAAATAGGTATTTACATATGGTTTACAAATTGCTGCAGCCTGGTCTGTTTATTGTAGATGAAAGTTCTTGTAATGCTGTGGTGTAGTCGTGTCTTGTAGAAGCCTCTAAGTTGGCTAATGAACAGCAGCATTTTTAAACCATCCTTATTAATATGTGCATGTTTGCTTTTTGTGGCAAGTGTTAAATGTTTAGATTTAGATTTGTTTTCACTGACTGTAAACATAAATAGCACACTCAAGTTTGGTCTCTGCATCTGAACTAAAGACCACCAAAAATGCATGAAAGAAAAGTAAAGAAAATGTGTGCAATGAATCTCTCTAGAATGAAAAATACTTGCTTGCTTGAAGTGAACTCAAAAACATGTCTTAAGCACATTTACTGTATTTTTACGTCAGCACAGAAGCATACATGAGCAAGTAAAGGAGGAAAAACCATCAAAGAGAATCCTCTGGAGGGCCAAGTCCATCGAACACACACACACACACA
>NW_023339718.1:19870240-19891151 GCF_004916995.1 Morone saxatilis
AAAGGAGGAAAAACCATCAAAGAGAATCCTCTGGAGGGCCAAGTCCATCGAACACACACACACACACACACACACACACACACACATACAACATAAATCCCTCTATCCCAGCAGGGGGGCCATGCTCTGAAGCTGTGCAGATCATGTAGATTCCCTGCTCCCCACAGCTGTAACAACATATGGAGCTGTTGCCAGCCAACATGGAGCATGTCATTAAACAGCATTATTAAAATCTAGTACAACAGCAGGGTGTCAATGAGAGGCTCGGCTGGCGGAGGCTGATTGCTTCATTAATTATGTTTTTTTTTTGTCAACAATTTGTTTCATGGGAAGTGCATGCTGTCAGTTTGGCGTTTTTGTGTAAGAGGTTAGATGATCAATATGTTTTTTTTCATCTCAAAATTGACTAATTAGGTTTAGAGGTGTGGGAGGTTTGTATGTGTTTGTGTATTGTAATGTGGTACAATCGGGGCAGCAGGTGGAACAGCAGGTAGCCGCATCAAAGTCATTTGTGTCACACTAATGCAAACATGCCAAACCTACATGGTGCTCTAATGGTTTGAGAGACTAATGCTGAACTGAAAAGATGATTGTGCTGAACTGAGAAGATGATTTACCCACAGTACCTCACACAACAACATTAAGGGTCACAGAGATAGAAAAAATGGTTACAGTCAGAAAAAAACAGGGAAGAAGGTGGAAGATGGGGTAAAGGCTGGTGACGGGGAAGAAGAGGTGGCTGTAGCACAGATTGCAGAGCGGTTCGGCCATATAGTGAGGTTGTTGGTTCGATCCCCAGCTCCTGTCTGTCTCTGACACAGAGTCAGTCCCCCAGAACATTCCTCATGACAAAAGCATACTCTAAATCAATGTAAAAAGGAAGTTAATACTTTGAAAGGGACTGCTTTTGACAGCATTTTCTTGACATATATATAAAAAAAGCTTAAATTAATTATATTAATATTATTATATTAAATTAAGAAGGAACCACAGATCCAAGAAAAATACTGTATATCCACAGTGACTCTTTTCAAACACTGGATTACGATTAAATATTGCTGTGCTCCAGTAGTATTATTTTACCAGATGATTCATTTGTGATCTTTCCTTGATTTTGAGTTTTTAAAAACAACAACATGCTTTTTGGATTCATCTCTTGATTTTCCACAATGGATGAACTGCAATGACCTGAGCATTTCGGTTCTCTTTGTAGAAAGATCCTGCACTCAGTCTCGCAGTAAAATTGTCCTCTGTTCCCTCTCCTGCACTCAAAAGATTTATATGTTGCTCGAATTAAATTAGGATAGAGTGAACCTGCCTCCCTGCATGTGTTGAGTGGGTAGTAATCTATGTTGAAATGTCTGTTGGAGTCATTTGGCTCAGTGTCCATAGTCCTTTAATGGGTGGAAGAGATTCCCTCTAGATTGATGTGATAGATGGAAGCCATTACAGGTCCACCAATTACTGCTGGGTTATGGAGACGGAGACAGCAACACAATGCAGAGAGTGTAAAGACAGTGTGCATGAAGTGAGACAAAAATCTTAATCACAGTCAGTTTAATTGGAAACAACGGTTGCACTAATTGTACAGCAATTTGTCTCCATGACACTGGTGCAGGGACACTTTCACCCTGACACCCTGGTACAAGAAGAACAGGTCCACAAGCGGATAGTAGACAACAAGCATTGTGCACAACAAGATTACATCAAGTACTCTACAGCTGTGTGCACTGAAGAAATACTTTAGAATACATAAAGTGTGGTTGAAGACTAGCTGTAGTTAAAGGAGTTCTAGTATATGATGCATTTAGGTTAAAAGCAGATATTATTATTTCCTGTATTTCTCAACAGTAAACATCAGTCTGTGAAAATTCAAGTTTGAGGAAGTCTAAATATTTGGGTTCTTTATAGATAAAAATGCTGTTTTTGGATGGAACATAGGATTTCATAATTCCTTGCTGGGAATTGTATTAACAAGACACACAGACAGGCACACAAAACACAAAATCCCTCAGCATTTACAAAAACATGAGAGAAGCAGACACAATACGTTTCCTGTTGCTGTTGCTACATATATGTATTGTGTCTGTTTCTGTCACATTTTGCTAAACAGCAAGGCCAGTTCTGCACTGTGTAGTACTGAGTCAATATCACCAGCAAGCCAGTTTTCAGCGTTAGCTTCGTCCCTTTTTTTAACTGGTCGTGCTTGGATACAGCACAAAGACCAAAGAGGAAGAGTGAAAGTTTGAGCCAGATTGACAACATTTCAATCCCAGATGGTCTTCTTGGTGAGTGTAAACACAACAGTATGTACTAGACAGTTTGTGTGGAGACATCACACCATCATCTCCTCACAGAGAATGGGAATGTGATGTCAACAGAAAGTCAGCCATTTTTGGAGTCTCAACCACTTTAACTTGGTTTAACTTTCAACCTCGGTAAACACTGTTGTCTAGTGGGCTGAAACATCCAATCACACGACCAGATAACAAAAAAATTTATCAAAGAATTACTTTTCATTTATTACCTACATGAACACTAAATGTGGGAGGGAATTTAAATGTTAGTGTTATCTAGTGACAGCTAGCTTGTATGGTTTATGGGGATTATGTTTGCATTTGTTGCTAAGCTAACAAAAGTTTTGTTGATCAAGTAACTTTACACAACTTTATGGTATATTTACCTCTCTGTGAATATACATTACTGTCAGATTCTGAACCTCCATACCGACAGTCAGGGAACAAAATTAGAATCAGCCACCAGCCAAATGCTGCTATAAAATGCCTTTCACCCTACTTTATACATTTCTGATGATGAACCATTTACAGTGACAGATAATGACAGCACGCTATCCTCTAAAAATGTCAGCACCACCCCAGAGTAAACTATCCAAATGTGAATTTATTATTATCTCATTTAATTTTTGATATTGTTACCTAATCCAGCTGCTGCTCATGTTAATGTTAAGATAATATGTTGATAACACAGTCTATGTGGTGTTTGTCCAAGCCCCCTATACACAAACACCTTTCTGTCTTTCTTTCTCTCCTTCACATTCCCTCTTCAGACTTCATGATCCCTCCTCTACCCACTCTATCCCTGTCACAACAGGTACATTCACTGTCCTTTGTGGCGCAAGAAGAGAAGAGAGGTGCCAGCATTTTATTCACTTAGATCTATTCAGTTTGACAACATCAGGCAGCCTGAACTTTGACCTCTCTCACTCTGACAAGAAACGTGTATGAATCCCACGTTATAGAGGAGAAAAACTTAAAGTCCCTGACAGATATGAGAGAATAGAAGTGGGAAGAGGGGTGGTGGGCGGGGGTTGAGGGAGTAAAGGAAAGATGTTTGACAGAATAAGAGCATACCTGGGGAGTGTGTGTAGCTTATGAACAGATGCCTGCTGCATTTCTGAGTAGTGCTGCTTGTTGAAAGATCAGGAGTAAATTTCAAAAGGAGATTAGAGGAGGTCAAAAATATATACATTCTAAAAAAAAAGGTTGAGTTAAAATGAACTGAAACTGTGAGCTCTATCCTCAGTTGCTAGAGTATAGGTGACCTTTGCTTTGACCTTATCAATGTGACCACAATTTGTTAAACTTGACTAATGCTCCTGAATAAGATGGATTGAATAAATAAAACAGTGAGAAAGATGTCCTGTTGCCTTGTCTTCCCAAACATCGGCTGAGTGGTTTTGGCATTAATCTTCTGACTTTTAAATAAAATCACATTAGGTCAATTAATTATTATTATTATTATTATTAACCTTCCAACTTAGTGCAGTGCTCTCAACCTGGATGCCTAAATGTGACAGTTTAGCTTATTTGAACCAGATGATTTATAGGCTTTTAGTTTAATTCTCGACAGAGGCTGTAAATATTAATTCAAAAAAGGATGTTTTTGCATTTCATGAACCCCAACCAAAGTCATCTCTCATCTCCCGAGGTGTCCTGACCCTGGGACAAGAACAAAAGCAGTGAATGAATCATGAGTTTTTGATGAATATTACAAAAATGACTATAATTTAACAACAGGAGACAAACATTTGCATTGCTGTCTCACATGGTAATCGTCTTCTTATGAAAAATAACAATCTAATAAGATGCAAACATGGAAAGAGAATATTAACAACCCACTAGTGCTCACAGCAATACCTCCTGATCCTGATTCATAACCCAGCCAGGTGTCCTGTCAGTACATGAATATTCAATAAATACAACACAACCCCCAAACCTCTGGTGACGGTTTAATTTTGGTCACTGCGAATGCTGGATAGACTGATTTTAGCATTATAACTGAGTACTTTATTAGTCTCAGTGGGAAATTGCAGCAAAGTAAGGCTATAATGATGTTTAAAAAAGTTGATAATTGACAGACATAAAAATGAAAATATTAGATTATTTTTCCAGACTTTTTTGATTAGGGTGACACAAGGGGGGCAATGACTTATGCAAGGGTGGCATGAAGTATGTGTCTCTGTTTTCATTCCCAAAGTATGCAATTTCACTGTTTGTGTACCTTTGGTATGTAGAAATAGAAGTACACTAAGTGAAAATAACACACTTATACCACATGCCCAAAACTGCATGTTTCTTCCCCAAACTGCATGGGATTAGCATAGAGTGGGCATGTCTGCAAAGGTGAGACTCATGGGTACCCATAGAACCTATTTTCAGTTATCTTGAGGTCAGAGTTTAATAGAGCATTGGTGGTTTGCACCAATGGATACATCAGGTCATCTAGTTTTATATAATACCAGTACTTCACAGCTTTAAAATGGAGTCCGCTAAACAAGACAGTGGAAGAGGTTAGGATAATGGGGTGGCCAATCACATTTCAGGGGTGGCCAGTGCCCCCTGTTTCCAGGATAACTGAACTGCTTGCTTGCACTTCAGCTCATGAACTTTTCCTGCCTGGGCATTAATGTCCTGCTATAGAAACATTTGGGAAAGTAAGTCAAGATACATTTCTGAAACATGATTTGACAGTACAAGCATATCTTTTGAATAAACTGTGTGAACCTACTGTCACATTGCACATTGAAATTAAGTTTAATCCTGAGAACAAAACAGACCAAGCACCCTCTATTAAATTGTATTATTTCTCTGAAAGCAGCAGTTTTACTGCCACTTTCTAATTCTAATAAAGGTTCTAATAAAGCTTTCCTCAAACAGCTAAGAAATACAATTCAGATAGAAAAATATTCAGATATCTTTAAACTGACACATATTGTGGTCAAACTTTAAGATACTGAGTCTAGAAATTATGGTTCTAGTCACTCAAAAAGTATACACATAATGAACTTGAGGTTTAATTCAGCTAAAGTGACTCTAGGTGCAGGTTTACCTCCCATTTCAGCTCTGAATCGGGGGAAACCCGTCGATGAAAACCACCTGACAGCTCATTGGACCGCCCACTCCCCCTCTGCCCGGCCCCACCTGCATGTGTCCACACCGCTTGCTGATGGTGATTCACCGACAGAGGCTTTTCTGTTTTGGAGGCGAGAACTAAAGGCTATAGAAGCTCCTCATCCAGCGGCTGCCCCGCGCTGATTCGGCCGGTATTCTGCACCTCTCGTCCAGCGGCACATCTCCGCCTCCTCTCTGGGGCTTGTTCGGGTAACCGGGGGAGAAAAACGGAGAGATGCGCGCAGGGTCCTTGAACGCCACAAAGAAGTTCCCGAGGCTGACAGAAAGAGGACTCTCCTGTTGATTCAGCTCTTCTTTCCACCCCACACATTTCAGGAATATTCCAGGAGAACACTTCCCACCTCTATATGGCAAAGTTCCTGGCTGAATTACTGGGATGCACACTTCCAGACAAGGGCACTCCACCTTTGTTCGAGGTAAGGATGCCTTTAAATGCACTTCACAAACCATGCAACGTTATAGTGTGTGAATGTATGATCTGACACTCAAATCTAATACCAATACTGAGTTTGTATCCATGCATAAAAAGGTACAGGCTGTCTGTTCACCCCGGGAGTTCTCTATGGCAACAGGAGGCTGAGGCTTTGTTCATCAATATGATTGACAGTTGCTATGCTGTAAAGCACTTCATTAACAGTGATCCCTGCGGGTTCAGGTTTTAAAGTGCCTCTGCTGCAGTGCTCTGTGCACACTCACCGTTTCATACGGTGACAAATATTTATCCGGCGAGCTGCAGGCTGCGGATTAACGCGTATTATTTGCGTCTTTACGCTCACGGAAAATCACTGTAATATTCCTAAAATATCAGCTTATGGTTTATCTCTGCTGCTCATAATGAGTTTGTAATGACCTTGTCTTACTTTGTGTGGTGTTGTTTTTAATCTCCTACCCTGTCGCTGTGCTGCTGTTGTAGTGGGATCTTTTCCCCGTGATATTAGAGTATCCTGCCAAAACATATTTTAGGATGATTATAGACACTGTGGTGATTTTCAGCTGTAAGTCGAGCTGCATGTGGTGCCAGCAAGCGGTGTTTAGTAAGAAGTGGCTGAGACTCAAATGCTGCTCCTATTTGGGTCAGTGTGCCACACACACGCACACGCACACACACACACACACACACGCTGCACCTGTACTTCCGTGTCTGTGCCTGAGGACTGTTCACATATTTTCAACTCTACATGGATTGATGGATACATCTGTTGTGAAAAAACTGGGGGAGCTTTTTGTCTTCTTTCAGATGCTTCTCTGTAGGACTGTTGGGTCATATAATTGGAGTGAAATGACTGAACCAGTGTAATGAGTAGTTAGATAATGGATTGGATTGTGAATTATTCACCAATCAAGTAAACATACCAATCATTTGCTGGTCACATCTTAAATTCGATTTCCTGACTAGAGGTGTTCAGTACAGGTGCGAACAAATCTTTATCAACAAAAGGAATCATCTAATGTTGTAACTGCTGAAGTGCCTTTGAACCATGATGCGACCACTTAGCTTTACAGATGTCCCAATTAGTGATTGACCGATTAATCGCTCAGCCGATAATCTGCCATTTTAAGATAATGCCTGTGCTCACCAGGCCGATAAACAGAAATGTCTGCAGCCTTGTCAGTGTGGCTGCTGTAGAACAAGGTTAGCGCTCCCCTTGAGAGTTTTGGGAAGGTGGTGAAAAAGGTGGTTTCAAGCCCTGTACTATAACTCTCATGCATCCTACCTTAAACATCGAATTTCCTCTAGAAGAGAATAGAATTATACGTGACTTTTCTTTGTTTTGATATCTGGATTATACATCAGCCATCAGCCGAGAGTAGGTTGGGTCATGACTTTGCCATCCTGGGAAAGAATACGATGAATGGGACACTGCTGGGAAGTAGCCAGTGTCCAGTTTTTGGACACTAATAAATGAAGTGGTATCAGATTACAGACTCGCAGATTCCCATTTCCGCAGTATTTAGGCAGTATCGGAGGAATTTCCGATTCTGGTATGAGAACAACTCTACTTAGCTTCGTGAAAAATAAGTAAACAAGCTACATAGTCAGTGACTACAAATCTTTGAACTGAACTGAACAAAGATATTCGAATCATAGTATAGATGATGACGAAGAAGATGTTTTGGGCCACTAAAATTGCATTTTTATGTATTTCTTGGTCAACAACTAGAAAGATATTAATTTAGATATTTAATCAATTCATGCATTTACAGGTCAAAGTCAAAGATTATTGTTGCCCAAAAAGAAGTAACATGGATGAATGGGGATGATGGGACACAGGAAATAAACAGATTAGTGTGTTGCATGATGTTGTGTAATAATGTGACATTTATGTCCGACTCTGCTGATGAAAATATTACCAAAAGGAACTACAGTTCATCTTTGTGTCTGATATTGTCTATGTTTAAAACGGGACTTGACAGCCATTGCATAACACTAGCTCTAAATGAAAAACAGTTTTAGATTTATTCTCATCACAACGGCAGTAATCCACCACCACCACCACCACCGCAGGATTGTTAATCCATCAGGCATCATCTCAATCTGCCTAACACACACTGTGTGTGAGTCACGTATTAAAATCACCTCAGAAATGTGTCAGAGAGGATCATCATAGTAACTTCTGGGAAAATGAAATGATGACCTGCTCTGTTCGGCTTTACAGGGGACAAAGATTAGATTCGCAGACCGTTATATAAAGCCTTGCTTCCAATTCCACCTTTAAACATGAATATATTGAATAAGTGCACTGCTGAATGCACACAGAACACTGCAGGCTGCACAGTTTTAGTGCTTTAGGAAGAAAAGTAACTAATCTGAGTTTCGTGGGGGGGGGGAAGGCTGATAGGAGACTACAAAGATTACAAAGTGTCCAAGATGCATAAAAGAATAATATTTTATTAAGATATTTTCAAAATAAGGTTTTAATGTCATCATCAGACAAGACAGAGGGCAGTTAGTGAGGATGTGATGTTGATGATTGTGATGGTTGCTAATTCCTCTCCTTAGCCTAAAGGAAATGCCGAATGCTTACCTTTCATAGGCATTTATGATAGTCAATCCTTGTCAAATTATGTTTCTTTATTCACAAATTAGAGTTGACTTCCTTTTTATCAACTACAGAATCAAATTACAGCTGTTGCAGGATGAACATGGTGTTTAATGTAGTTGGCTGTGCTGTTTTGCTGCTAGAATGCAGTTAAATTGTGGTAAATGTGTGAGGCATCTGCAGGCACTTTTAGTCCCCAAAAGAGAAATCTGAGGCTTTTTAAAGGGAAAAAATCAGTAACAAAGTTTATTTGCAATTTTCTTTTCACTTTATCATTTCTAAATCAAAACTATCACACCTTTAAATGCACGTAGCATCCTGTAGTCTAAAATGGAAGCTTTTGTTTCACCAAACTCAGTCTTTAATTCGTTATTACCAACTTTGCCCTCCATCTCTCCTCCTCTGCATGTCTTTGTCTTGCTCTGACTTTCTTCCTTGCACTTTGCCACATCTCTCCTTTCAGGTTCCTTCGCTCTCTGCTGCAAACTCGTCATTTACTCACGTAGCTACGTCTGTCACTGCTGGCAGGCCTCCTCTCTCTCTTTATTCTCTGCAGCCTTTAAGCAAAGCTTTATTCATGGCAGGGAGCTTCTTTTTCAAGCGATATGTGGTTTGCAAAAGGCAAAGAAAAATATTAACATTACTGTACTCTCAAGGCCTGTCTATGCTTTTGAAAAGATGCCTACGCAAATTTTAGGAAAATCCAAAGAAGTGGTTTTCAGGGAGGAAAGTTTTAGAAAATTGTATTGTATGCACAGTGGGTTGCCATGGTAAGCTGTTGAGTACAAAATTTAAAACATGTACAGTTCTTTAGTTCCTTGTGTTCATTCATTCAATAGAAACCACAAAAAGTTACTTGCGGAAATACCTATTTTTGTACACACACACACACACACACACAAACACACACAATTTAAACACTTCTCCAACACATCCGACATCACTAAACCTTCAAATATAATCATATGGGGGATGATGTGTTGCATAACTGTGTGTCTGGATAAAGAGAGGATACTTTGTCTGTGTGTGTGTGTTTTAACTTTAAGGACGTTCAGTGAAACAGGGCATCATGTTCCCTGTAATTAAATTCTAATGTTTCATCTGTTGAGATTAATTTGTTTATGATGTTTACGCCAATAAATATGTTTTTGTAATTATTTGTGACAAATCAAGGCTACAATGCATGTTGCTGAATATGAATCAAGTGGTTATGGGTAGAAAATAGGGGACCGTTGTAGAATGTCAATTGGACAGAAAAGAAAAAAACCCCACCATTGTACGACAAGTCTTGTTAGTTATTTTCTGTTCCTTGTATCCTATGACACATTTCCCATTGATACAGCTACAGCTATATAGAGATACACACTGACACAAAATACATCTCTGAGAAAATGATGCAGCTTTACTAGACAATAAAAGTGTGTGTTGTTGTGTGTGAAGCCAGAAATATCTCTCTGTGACACATGTTAGCGTAAAAATAGTCTTTTGGTGCGTTAGTTGCTAACTGCAGCTTGTTTCATGCCTCCCATTTCTCTGGTTGATCTGTTATTTTAAACCTGCTTTTGGGCAGTGAGAAATGGCTGTATAACAATGGTTGTAGTGTTGTTGTTGTATTGGATTACATTATATTAAAAAGTGCTTGCACACAGTGTATGGAGAAGCAAAATATGATTCAATACAGCAACACCACAAACTGCATGCTCAAGTTGAGTCAACAACTCCCTGACAAGGAAAGCAATGGAAATGTATACGTTTTTCAAAGGTCATATTTATTTAAGGACAATTGCATTTGATTGATTTCTGATGTTCTGGTCACCCAGTGGAATTTATTAAAGGGGAATCCACTTATTTTCCACATCAGTCTGTTTACAGGTGGTACCACTGTGCAAGTAAAAAAGTCTTTAGTGTCTCCAGAGTGAGCTTTGTGAGGGCTGATAAATGGTTTTGAGTGATCTCTGTTGAGTCAGTGTTTGTTGGGGCTGAAGAGTTTGAAAGTGAAAACAATCTGGTGGTATGGAGTAGTGTGCTTACCAGAACTGTGTAGCCTGCTCCTCATGTGTGTTGCAGGCTACTGGCTCCAGGCTACATTAGCAGCTACCAGCATAACACACGTGAATCTCTGACTGAACTGTTGCTGGGTGTGTTGCATTGTGGATGATTTAGGAGCCAGGTTTAAAGGAATAAAAAAGACAATATCTTTGGTTCTGCCATATTGATTTTGATCCTTTCTTAAAAGAAAAAAAATACTGTCCATTGTTAGTCCAACAGTGTTACAGGAGTTTGATGGTAGAGAAGGTTTTTACATTCTGCACTGAGTGGGATGCAGCACTGTACAGTAAATCTTTTATTTGATGTAGGAACACATTAGTGACAGTAGTAGTATTGTGGTAAGTAGATTGTGTTTGTGATGGTGGTGCGGTACATAAAGGTGCTTTTCCATCTTCTATGTGAAGCCAAACTATACTGTATTGATCTTAGTGTCACTCAGCTTATTACCCTGAGCAACTGAAACTGTAATATAGGAGTTATGCAGCTTGTAGAATAGCTGTTAATATATCTGTATATTCTGTAGATTTCAATTATTTTTGCAGCTGCATGTCTGCGATGTTTTTCCGCTCTGCTTCTGTACTTCATGTCTGCACAATGGTCAGAATGCTTGTGATTTCATGTTTTCTTTTTTGTTCCTAACCCAGTTACTACTGATCACGACAAAATGTCTGCGAGAGTGTGTGTGTCAGCCGTCAGCCCTTGTATGTGAAGTGCATTTGAGAAATCGAAAGGCCCAAACACTGTTATGTGCAGATGTCTGTAGGCATTCAAGTATTTGTTTGTGTCATTGGAAGTCATTTTTTGTGTCTATGTGGGAGAGAGGAGGAAGAAAGAGAGAGACAATAAAAGTATTTGGCAAGCAGAAAAGAGAGCCTAAGAATAAAGAGAGCCAAGGTAATCTTAAAAATACAACTTTTAAAAGCTTCCATCGCTATGACAACCATTGAAATCACTGAATGAAGCAGATACGCGGCACAGCTTCCACTCAGATAACAGAAGATGACTTTGAGTTGACGTTTCAGTCAGTTGAGTGGTTTTGAATTCAAATATTTCACATTTTAACCATTCAGCTAGAATACTTATCTTTACCTTTTCACTCCAACAAACTCCCAGCTGATGATGACAAGTTCAAGAGAAAAATTCTTGGACCAAATCTTTAACTTGACCCTAACTTAGTTACGTAAGTGCAGATGTTAGCTGCAGTAACCTCTTAATATGACAAAATTGTTCAATTTGTGATCATTTCCTGGTGCAGAAATGTTATTTGCTTTTGTTTTCACCATTCTATGGTGCCCAGTTACAAGACACTAAAGCTATCAGCTATCAGCCAAATCGCACGACAAATCATAATATACAGTTATATAGCATGTTTACATATAACATTTCATAAGATTCAATTTTTATGACCCAAATGTATTATTGGGTTGGATACAGTGCTCTCTGTTTTAATTGCCATGTATTTTCTATAAATCTCCATAAAGAGTCAACTCAACATTTCACCTTCAGACAACCAAAACAAATCAGGGTTCTTCATTTGGATTTTTTCTAACAGATGGTTCCTCAAGTCACGTTTCACGAGGCAGTGAAAAAGAAAACCACCCGCAATAACACCAAGATCACATATCACAGAAACACTGCTCTTCAGCGATACCTTTATATCTACCTACCTCAATTTCCAGTGTGCGGGTACCTGTTCTTAACTGAGCACACGGCCTCTGCCCTCTCCTTAAATACTATATACAGTTCTGTGTAGTAATCTTCCTTGATTTGAACATAGTTTCTGAGCTTTGGTTTATACTAAATCTGATCTTTCCATTGTTCCTTATGGATCTGTTGCAGCTTCTGTTTAAATAGATTTATATAACACAGCAAATTGTTCCTGAATATAAAGTGTAAATCGAGAGAGAAAATACTGTAGAAACATCTCTTGTCCATCCCAGTTAAAGATCTTTTTGGTCAACTTGTCCTTTGGCAACTGAGCAAAGCCGGTTCCACACTATTTCAACATCTCTGCTTTACAAGAGAAGACTCTCGTAACATGTCACCTTCAATAGCCCACATAGCAGTGTACTCCTAGAAAGCATCTCATGGCATTACTGTCAGGGCTATCCTTAAAACCGCATACTCCAGCAGCATAAAATAAAACCCACCGTGAATCATGGAGTTAAAAAACCAAGGTCAGGACACAATTTTAACTTACTCCCTACAGATCCTAACGCTCTACCAGCTGACTCTGCCAATACTTTTCTTTCTCCTTACAGGAAATATCAAGTTGTTCGGAAAGAGAATCTGAATTAAGTTGACTAAAAGGAGCAGAAACTGAATGTCTCTCTGACGTCAGTTCAGAACATTTTCCAGTTGTGTTTTATTGGAACCTTTTACTGTGTCATAATATCAAATTTGTGGAAATGTCACACTCATTTGGGTTCAGTTTGAACTTTGCCTCCTCCTGAATGTCGCTGGGAAAGTAAGAGCGTCTGCATGTTCAAAAGAAAGACAGAGGAAACTAAAGCTGTGAATACCTGTCAGCTTTTATAGTTTGGATCAGATCAGTTTGCGTTTTTAGTGCAATAAAAGTCCTCAATATATTCCCCCTGTAAATGTCTTCTCAACAGCATGGATAGATTTTATTATTATATTTTTATTTTTAGATCAATGCATGTACAGCTTTGGACTGACACACTAATGATTGTCAGAATTGTGGACAGCATACATTAATGATCATTACTGTAAATGTAGCAGAGAAGGCTATTTTTGTGTAGTCCCTCAAAAGATCTTAATGGTAGAAAGTCAGCCTGATATAGGATGTAAGAATAAAATTGTTATTCATGCAGAGCAGTTAAAATGTTTAATAAAGACAGTGTTGGTGTTTGGGGTTTTAAAGTTTGTCTCACAGGGCTTTAAGATATGCAAGATGTTACAATGTTAAGAAATTAAAATGCACATCAATGGCTACAAGTACTAACAAAAGCAAAAAAAATGATCAAGACATTCTTTAAAGAACCCTTTTCTTTCATTCAGCGCATGCATTCATTACGTCTCCGCTATAAATCACCAACATAGACACTCCAGTATGAAGTGAGGCACAGATCATGTTTTACTGCAGTTCTTCTGTGTTACTGAAGGTCGATTCATCACACTGACAGCTCCATCTGTATTAAGTTGATTCTTTATGTAAAAAGCATATAGGGAAGAAGAGGAGCTGCACCGTTTCCAGTCTTTGTGCTAAGCTAAACGGCTAATCCACAGATTTGAGAGTGGAAACAATCTTATCATATCCACCAAAAAATTATTTATCCAAATTGTGAAACTGTTTAAAGCAGATGCAGACAATGTGTGGTCAACTTTCATTAGCCATGGCTATCTGCAGTGCACTGCTCTAACAGGCTGTAGCTACTTTTGGAGAGGTGTTGTTACCTACGGTTGGTGGTTTATGTGGTGTGGAAAAGAGGTCTAGACAGTGGTTTGTGTCGTTAAGTGTGTGTGTGTGTGTGTGTGTCACCTGGCCTACAGTGTATTTTATAGGCACAGCTGTCTCAGCTATCATGAAATGTGTCAGAGGTTTTTGTAATTGTCTGTCCTCACTGAAAACTGGCTGCTGATGTGTCCATGAGAAACGCAGTTAGACTACATAGGGCCAAAACGGCAGAACCTAGATGTGAGAGTTTTTCTGCAGTTGTGTGTGTTGTTGTACTTGTGGTTCTCCTGCATGTGAGTCTGGTTAATCTGGACCACAACATCCAATCTGAGCCAGTTGCAGAGGAGAGTTATTGAGCGGAAGGTCCCTTTAGAGCGTGGTGTCAGTCAAACCAAACTGCTAATCAGGGAGGTTTTTTTCCTTCCTGGCAGAGGAATGACTGTGTTGATGAAGTCTGTTATCAGAGCCTCTTTTCCCTTCATGACAAACAGCTGTGCTTCCATGAAATGTGCCAAACATGAGAGCGACCAGCTTTCCTAGTCTCTCCACAGCTATTTGTGATCAATTATCAACCACCATGACTGAATGGTGAAGCCCATCCGGAAGTCTGTGAAGATACAGTTTCACTAATAGCTGCTAGATTCCAGCTCTAAAAAAACTTTCAAATGCTAGTTTGACTTATTTTATACTGTAATTCTTGGAAGTAATTTTGAAACTGATTGTTTCATTGAGGGGATATTAAAGGCTTAAAGAGAGATTTATTCTGGATATGATTGCCTTGATTGGCAGGTCTCTCAGGCTGTCACCGAAATTGGACCAAAAAAGGTGCCAGTGCCGTACACCAGGATTTAGAAATACAAAGGTCCAAAAACTGTTTTTGCTAGGTGGAGTTGGGGGGATGCAAAGCATCAAAATAAAGTTGTTTTAAGCAGTTATTTCACAACTTCTATTGTATACCCCACCAAAAAAATACAGAGGTCTGGACCTCTGTGACATCAGTGGTGGGTATGGCCATGCTCACCAGAGGTGGCTGTACCCAATAAGAAGTAAGGGTAAACATGTGGATAAAGTTCCAGCCCATTTCAGGCGCTGGCTCTCGCACTGGCCAAGCTCAGCTTCAGACAGGATTAATCATCTTACCCAGATTTAGTTTTTCTGGCTGAAGAAAGTGAACTAAACACATGAATTAGTTTTTTTCATTGTCAAAAACATTATTGTTTTTTCTTATTATGTGAATTATAATACACAACAAGGTGAAAGAGTTATGACATTTCTTCCACAGAGTCTGTTATTTTCTATATCAGAACGTCTTGGAGTGTTTTATTACACCTATACCACGGAAAACAAATCCTTCCTAACAAATACAAGTGTAAGGACACCTTATGGTAGCACCTAACCAGTCGATAATACTGCCTAAAAACATTTGTCTCAGATGTGACATATCTCACTGTGAGAAACAACATACTCATTTATACAAAACTTTCAATAACCTTGATGAAATGTTATAATTGTGAGAAAAACACTTGAATGGACTTCCACACTAGTCCCATTCATTTTGTTTATTCGTATATGTGATGATGAATGTGCTCTTCATTCTAAACAATTGTGGTGGTGACTAAGAGGTTGCTTGTGCTTGATGTTAGAAGGAATGCTCTTATACAAAGAAAGAGCTTTCACTGGATGCACTCCTGTAACAGTATTCTGTCAATATGTAATAACTTGGCTTCGTTCATGTGTTTACCCTCTGATAGTTTAACCACAAGGGGGCGGTGTGCATCATATAACCAAGTGCAGTTAACTGATGTCAGCATATGGTCCAGTGAGTGAGGGGGTGATGGACTGTGATTTCTCCACTGATTCATTAACACTACTATTGCATGACCTTAATATTGATCGGCAGCAGGCACAACACGGTGATTACTGCACACCCTGAATATCCTTCACTGTATACTTATAGTACAATATATTTGGCCTCCATATTCTTTTGATTTGTCCTATGGATTAGGGATTAATGAATTATGTATGACAATTTATATTATGGCTACTGGTTACATACATGTGACATATTTAGATTGGATGGCCGCATATAAGGTTCTAAGATGAGACAATTTACAACCCCCTCTTTCTTTTTCTTTCTTCTTATATGTACATGACATACTGTATGTGATACTAGTTATTTAACGTTTATATACTGGTAGTGTTATACTCTGTATCGATAAAAAGACAATGCCATGCAACTTCTAGAGTGAGGTTAAAATGTTTAAATAGATTCATATGTACACAAACAATCTTATAGGCTTCCACTGAGTATTGCATGTTTTACTTTACTTTATCATTTCCGAGTATAGACAATATGACAATTTAGGATGAATTAAGAAAATTATACCAGCCTAAAGCTGTATGAGAATCATCCTTAGCTGTGTTGTGATAATAACAACTTGCAAGATATTTTAGTTATTTTTATTATTATTTTTGACCAGGTTTAAAATGTGTACAAAAACTCCCCTAATACATTACTGGCTCAAGACACACGCTGTAAAGAATAAGAGAATATGTGATGCCTGGTAGAACATGTAGAAAAACAGCTGCCCTATCATATCCATGTGAACATGACAGGGGAGTGGATAAGGAGACAAGGAAAGGAAGGGAAGGGCAGAGTAAGGGAACAACCACTGGGAGTCAGTCATTGCAGGGCTCTGCAGGGAAAGGAGTGATGAGGAGTTTCACACGGCAGTTTGGGGCGTCAACAGCTGTCAGTTATTGTATAAGCAGTCTGGTCACTGGGCAGCTGAGGGTTGAGCGTCTGCTCAACAGCCTGTATGTTTCATTTCAACTTCATTGTGTAATTGATCAGAGTCTCTCCAGTCTCTGTATGTGATATTGTTATTCTATCTTTGTGACGACTTCAAGTTTTAGACGTTAAGTGTGAGGACATCTTTGCAAAGGGAGGACAATTTGGTTTAGGTGGTGCTTCTTGGTGGCCTAGTGGTTATGACACGTACCATATGATCACAATGTCCCGAATTTCATTCTTGCCAAGGACCTTTCGTTACATGTCATACCCCAGTCTCCCATGTTTCCTGTTTGTGTCGGTGATCTGTGATCTATCTCATAATGGAAAAATACCAAAAAAAAGAGTTACTTAGGTTATGGTTTGTGTAAAGCTTGTGGTCTGGCATGTAGTTGGGTGAAAGTTAGCATTAGCCTATGGTAGACTGTGACTGTGACTGTGTGACTCAGTTGTCTTATGAAGACACAACTAACTTGTGACAGTCACAAACCTCCCACTTTCGCTATTTCTCTTACCACAGTGAATTTTCTTTATCTCCTCCAGGGTCAAGTGAAGTATCATCATGTAATCTGTACAAAATGCAGTATAAAATCTGCATAGAGCAATTCACACTACAAATTCCACCAAAATCAAAGAAGAAAATGTATATAAATTTATGATTATATCCATCCACCCCCTGAAGCATTCGTTAAAAAATCTGTCAGAAGGAACGAAATATTGTCAGTTCCTTTTCTTAAAGATATTGTAAAACACATGACTCGCTTGTGTAGGTTTGCAGAGTCGATAAATCAACTTACAGTAACAGCAACTTGACAGCGGCTTTGAGGATTTTTCTCAGAGTTGGTTGGAGATTTATGCTTTGAGTTTGCTTTGATGTTTTTAATCAGTTCTGTAAAGGAAGTTCAGAACAGAAAAGTAAAGTTGGTGGATTGAGAACGCCAGACAGATGAAGTGCTGTATTCTAAAAATACTATGCAAAGATGGTGGGAACATCTCTCCATTGTTCAATAGTTACACTGTAAACATTAGGCGACTTGATTTAATTCAGGAGGAAACTGGTAGATTTCTCTTCCAGTACAACATACATTATAACTCTGTGCAAATATGCTTTTGGCTGCTGTTTGATTCAAGGAGACTCATTCACATGAATAGCAATGAGATATTCTGGATGCGCTCTGCATTCAGGAAGAGGATACCCCCTGCTATTCATATGCACACAACAGTGTCTCATACGCACGGGCTCGTTGGCAGTCACACACACATACATACAGCCATTTGCTGATACAACTTCATATGCACACATACATTTCTAGATACATGCACATAATAGGGGACCTTGTCAATATGTGCATGTTAATAGCAGCTCGAGTCTCGGTGCGGACCATCAGAATATTTGCACACAGTGAATGTTGTGCAGTGTGAGATTCAAGGCTGATGGTCTTGTGCAAAACAATAAAAACTCACATCTTCTTGTGAGCCGGGTCACAAGAAGATGTCACAAGTCACAAGAAAAGATGTCTGCGAACAGATCGTGACACTCTCACCTGTAGACATTGAGGAGGTTAGGCTGCAGTTGATTTTTCAAAATTGTTTATTTGCCTTAACAAGCATTGGCCAAACAGTACAACCATAGCCAAATATGTCTCTGCAAGGAAGAGATGCACTCAAGGTTACTCCATTTGTGCTGGAGAACAGGTTACTTATACTGTATACTAGTATCTATTTAACCTGATTTGAACAGAGAGAAGCACATCATGCAAGATTAACAAAAAACAAAAGTCAAGAAAATCTCTTTGTGACTCCAGATTGTCTTTAAATACAAAGAAAACTATTTCTTCCATATACTGCGCATAAAGAAAAACCATTAGTCTAGTTTCAAACTCTTTTTCCAGTTAACAGTATGACCTTAACAGTGGCTATCTGTGCACACACACAGCAACACTAACTTTTATCCACTTCGTTTAATCATGTCAGTGAACCCATGTGACCAAACTGCATCAGTGCTGACGTTAATGCTGTTAGTCAACACTGTTAAAGAGGTCAGTGAGTTAACCTTGACCTCCCCCCACAGGACTGCTGTGACCCCACTGACACCTCATACCTCATTACCACAGGACAACTGATGCACTGAGGTCACATGTGACAATTATACACACATACACACACTCTCACTCTCTCTCTCTCACACACATATTTCTGCATTTGACCTTCCACAGCGGGCGAGCACATTTCCTGCTGAGTGTGTGACCTGCTCACCTGCAAGGGTGAAGGGGTTCAGCAGTGAGGGGTCACAGGGGTCGCCGCCCACTGGGACAAGTTTAGCAGATTGTATTGGTTGATTCAAGATGACGGACATTAACTCTTATCTGCTGCAGGTTCCCAGACAAACTGCTGGAGTGGGTTAAATGCGTGTAATTGAACCATACACCAAACAGACCATTATTAAACAGTATACAGCATATATTTTTCATAGAGGATAATTTCAACAGTTTTGTCTTACGTATAACAATAATTTTCCTAAGTGCATCTGTTTGTAGTCTTACTATACATGTGTAATATGCCAAATATGCCATTACACCTGCCAAACAAGGTTCAAGGTTAAATTAATTAATCTAAAAACAATCATAGCTATTACATGATATTCATCACCCACTGCTGCTCAGTACCAAACATAAGATAATAAATACCCAGAAAATAATATAATATAATGTCATAAAAATATATTTTATGAAGTGCTAAAGGAGCTGGTGAAAAAGGAACCATAGAAATAACATAAAAAATACTGTTATTGTTATTCTAATCCCCTGAGTGATAACAAAGAGAGAAAACAAAAGAAAAAGAAAGTTACAGCATGTTTTCACCTCTGTCAATTGGTTGTTTACTTTACTGTGACCAATATCGAGAAAGTACACATTCACACTCCCAAGAGAAAGAAACCAATTGATTTCATTGATAGTGTGACCTTCACTCCACTTTTCACTTCTGTAATGAGTGTTTCTCCTGACCTGACTGTCATAGAGACCCAAAAAAATGGTGTTCCCATTCACACCACCTACAAGAAGAAATGCATTGGTTTTGGTGAATATGACCTTTCATATAGGACCACAGTCAGGCCAAATTTTATTTGCATCCACTGATGATGTTGATTGTTGCATCTGGGATGATCTTCACTCTTTTTCTTTGAGTATTTCCTTTGCTTTGACATTGAATAGTCACTGTGTTACAGAAACAATACTTACCTACTTATCACAAATACATTTCCCTTTAATTTTTTTTTTTTCACAAAAGACCCAGGGAGATCAACAATGTGTCTTTTATAATATTAGCAGTTCCACCCTTATTTATTTATCTCTAATTAACTTGCATCTTCTGTTTTTTTCCCCTTTATTTATATATATATATATATATATCCTCTATATGCAACTAGTGTTAATACTCTGCAAGCTATTTATCTTCTTATTTGACGCAAATCTTCCAAAAACAATTGCTGCCGGCAGATGACAAAAACCCAAAAGATGGATGAGATGTCTGAAAGAAAATGTCAGAACCACAATATGCCGCTGTGCTTGTGATCAGACAGGAAAGACACAAGGTGATTCTCTCTCTGTCTCAGCCCCCAGTTCTCATTTTCCTCGCCTTACCGTATCTTTACCTGGTCCCTCTCCTCCAATCAAAGCTACATTCAGTCATAGCCACCGTGACTCTTTCCTCTCCGCAGTGTAATATTCCTCAAAAGGTCACAGCAATTGTCTGCTGGAGTAAAATAAAAAGAAAAAAGTGTCAGGCAGTGAAAACCAGGGATAAAACACTTTTCTTTTGTTTTGACCACAGAAAATCTGATCTTCCCTTACTGACGTGGAAACATGAACTATCTATTTCAGATCTGTTGCTTCTGACTCTAGACTTTATATTTCTGTCTGGGGGAAATAGAAATCCTGCACTTGATTAAACTTCAGGCAATGTCACAAGTTATGGATGATACACCGATCAGCCATAACATTATGACCACCTGGGAACCCTGGTGGTCATAATGTTCCCTCCTTGGACCACTTTTGATAGGTACTGACCACTGCAGACCGGGAACACCCCACAAGAGCTGCAGGTTTGGAGATGCTCTGACCCAGTCGTCTAGCCATCACAACTTGGCCCTTGTCAATGTCGCTCAAATCCTCACACTGCC
>NW_023339718.1:19891251-19924633 GCF_004916995.1 Morone saxatilis
CAGTGTTATTCACTTCACCTGTAATAATGTATTTGCTATTTTAAATTTCATAGAATTTAGATGTAGTTGTTCATCTTCATATATTTGCAGAAAAGTCCAGTTTGTGATAACTGATATTCCATCATGTGCCAAATGGTGACCCCCAATCTCATAATTTCCTCCAACCTCACTGTTGTTTGTGTTTTCACAGTGTATGTGGCTGTGGGAGGATTGGTTTCAGATTTTTCATTGATTTAAAAAAACTGAACTTCATTTATTTTGTGTGCATTTTTGTACTCTATATAAACGAAAAATTAATTCATCATAAATAAATGAAAAAGAGTGATAAGAAACATTCTGCTGCCAACATTAATGCAGTCTCCTCTAGACGCAGTAATAAATGTATCATATTTCACCTTTTTGTTTCAACTATTATTTAAACAGGCTAGTTTTACTTGCTCACATGCAAAAAAGAGATGCATCAAACAAACAAATGAAATTAAGCTAATATTTAATTACTCATGGGTGTCCGTATTTCATTAATTCCATTAAAATATGCCATCCTTCATTGAAAAAGCAATTAAGCATATCATAGTGTATAATGGCACAGTAATGTCTTTATACATTCAATTCAAATTCATTATTTGTAGATTAAGACTTTTTAACAATAACAGACACTCTGGATAAAATGACACTTCAGCTCTCTCGGGCCTCATGGGAGCTGTAGTTAATCGTAATAAAATTATCATTTTAATATCTTTGTAAAAAAGACAAGTACAGTTGTAGGATCCAGTTCATCCTTAAAAAACTCCAGGAACATGTTATCATGAACGACTGAGAAAACCCACTGGGTCACAGTAAGCCTGTAGAAAAAACGCAGGGCTTTTTGTATCAAAGGTAAATAGATTTTCTTCCAAGTTTCCATCAGTCACCTCTGGGATACATAAATCACCTCCATCTCGCCATCGACCCCTTTGCTGAGGCTGCTACATTAGTGTACAGCACAAATGTGGGCAGCATATGACCACCTGCTCAACTGTCACCTTTGCCCTCTTCCTCTTATACCCTCCTTCACCCCAATCTCGCACCTACTCTCCATCATACCCCCAAAAATCTCCAGATGGTGCGTCTCGTAAAATAAAAGCCTGCTTCCTCCTGAAGGTTTACTGCTGCTTCCTGCTTTCTTTCTTTCTGGATCAAATAATATCTTTGTTGGGGTAGAAGGTGTGTTTGTGCATGTGTGTGTGTTTGTGGTTATGTGTGTTGTGGGTAAGAAAAAGTCTTTACATCAAATCATCTAAGGTTTGAGTGCAGCAGTGTGTTTATGTGTGTAACTGTGTGTGTTTAAGAAAAAAATGTGAATCTCTACATCAAACAATATCTTTGCTGCACTAGAAGACGTTCTGTGGGCAGTGGTGTGTGTGTGTGCGTATGTGTGCACTGTGTGTTAAAATCTTAGAGTCTGTAGATCAAATAATGTCTTTGTCAGTGTTCAAACTGTGTGTGTTCATGTCTTTGTGTATTTGTGTGTGTGTGTGTTTCTTCCCATGTGGGACTTCATTACCATTCTGCCAAGTTTTTTTCTTTGTAAATAACTCCTTTGGGTGTTTCACGTTGAGCCTTTTAAAGACTCATTAGGATTCGTTGTTCTGTCTCCTCTGTGAAAAACTCTAACATGTTCATCTTTAAATACTACTAATGGCTCCAGTCGTCTTAATGCCCACAGTTTAAATGCAGCCATTTACATTTTGCATTTGCAGCCTTTAGGTGAAGTTAATGCACCAAGACAACTTACAGTGATGGCAAGCAGGGGGGACTCAAGCTCAATTGTCTATTATAAGGGGGGAAGGTCTCTCAATTTTTGTTTTATTTTATTTTATTGATAATGTTATTAAATCAGAAACTTTCACTTCGTTAGATCTCTTGTTACGATAATGAGGATTTGGCCTCATTATTATTGGGAGCCTCCGGGGTGCCACCATCATGGATGAAAGCTGGAGCCTGTGTCAAAGTGTTTGAAGTTGCGTGTGAAGTCATCAGTGTCCACTATCAAATCTGTCAATGTTCAGAAGTGCATTACGCAAAACAAATTATTAAAAACAGTGACGTTTGGAAATGCCACGTGAAGCTTCTAAAAAGTCTTGTCCTCTCCTCAAGGCTTCACAATCACCTAATCAGACTGAAATCTCAGTTTTCTTCTCTATATTGCTTCATTTTGTATTTATTTTTAAAAAAGGTGTGTAAACTCTACAAGCAGGTGAACTGCACCCCTAATATTTGTTTGTCGGTGACAGAACTGTGTTTTACAGTTAAATAGTAAATAATAAATCTTTTTGATGACTGATATTTTGTCTCCCCTCCCCCTGCAGTGTCGCCAATCCCATCTCGGACTGAGGCCTTCCTCCAAACCGCGGGTAGGTAAACACTTGAAACCTTCAGTGACTTATTGTTTCTGTTGTGTGTCTCCTTGTCCTCATTGCTAAAGGAACAGGATGTTCTCTCTCTCACACACACACCCACACACACACAGCCAACTGTACAAAACATACCAGAGTTTGCTCACTGCGCACAAAACATTACGTGCCGATAACTTGGCTCAAAACATCATATGATAAGTGTGATCGAGCAGACTGTAGCCTGTGTTGCTGCAACATTGGAGAGGAATTACACGCAGTGAATGTTGTGTATTCAGATGTGCTGTAATGCTGCATTACACATTATTATCATACATCTTAAGTCAGTCTTTACACACCCACAGAGTCTCGAGAGTTTGATCAGGCAGCATAAGTCAAAACACCAGTGGGGTGTGGCTGTGTCGCTTTCACAACTATATTTTGGTTCATTTGACCAGGATCAAGTAACCATTTTATGGCCACACTGACTACAAATGAACCAAAAGCTGTTAACATAAAGTCACGACACACAACTAATTTATTCGACAGTTTTAGTGACTGACATTGTGCATCATCAGCAGCGCCATGTGGGTCCAACTCAAGAACAAAGTAATAATTTATGAGATTAATCGAGATTGGAACTGGAACTCATATGTGAAAAGAGGGACAAGTAGAAACATGGTTAATAAGACACATTATGTGTCATAATGTTGTTGGAGGATAGTTACTGTATGGTTGCAGTGTCTTACTTTTAATTGCTAAAATACAGAGTCTGACACAAGCGTAATACATCTTTTCATGCTGTTATGCATGTATACATGCAAATGTGTTACCATGGTTACAAAATAACCTTGTATAACTATATGCTATACATCGCTTATACAGATAGGGAGAAAAGATGGATTCAATAGTAATTAAGCTTTTGATATTATGCTAAAATCTCTTATCTGCTATCACACAATTGCTTAAAACCAGGGTCTGCTGTAGTGAACCAAGACCCGTCTTTTCAGGCAGTCTCCGTCTGGTTGCTCTAGTGTTTATTGGTTTATTGATTATTGGCTAAGCTGCTCAGGCTAACAGTTTAGCATACAATAATTGAACATTGTTGCATTTGTCCATAACACACTAATGTAACATGCATTATTATTTCTGAATCAGTAATCACATTACAGTTACTAATCAAACAGTTATGACAGTCGTTACATACATTCTTTAATTATCGGCATGGACAGAATAACATTGCTCATCAATCGCCTGAATGACTTCTTTGCTTTCACTGAGGAGGATACAGCTTTCTTAAACTCTGACACTAAGTTCATTGAATATTTCAAGTCGGGGTCGGAGATGGAGATCCTGAACCGTTTCCCTACAATATCTATGAAACTTAATACAATGACACCATCAGTGTGCCCACGGAGAGGCTCTTCAGCCGGGGCAGTGTTGTGACTCTGAGAAGTTGTCTGACAAACGATTGATAATCACGTCAAATAACCTGCATTAGTCCACTATTAAGCCATAATTTAGCGAGCTAGCGACTCAAGTGAGATTGTTTGAGTGAGTTTGTCCCGTTAAATGCAGTTCATATTATGTGATCTCAGGCCACATTACGGATGTACATGATTAAGTAAAGTAATGCTTTACCCAAAACCCAAAACACAACTTATTGTTGTGTACCATCTAGTTTTTCTTTTTTTTTAATGAAATCGTGACAGTTTGCACATACTAAAAGTGTATAATGCTGTTCCTCAAAATATATACATGTTAATGTAACCTTTTAATATACAAGCTCTTCTATCGTCAATTAATCATTTTGGTGATGATAAACAGGTAAGTTGGTGAATAGCATAATTTGCTACAAAGTTTTTGAAAGATTCTTCCATAAAATACCGTATTGTAGCTTATATTGAAATGTATTAAAAGTTTGGCTATCAAACTCGTACACAATCCAAATCTGACCAAACAGAAGATTTTTAGCAGAAATACGTGACATGTAGGATAATTCTCTTCACTTCACAGGATGAATCAGAAAGTGAGTCTGTGTCTGTGTGTGTGTGTGTATCTTGAAGACGTCATGAGCAGGGGCAGTGGGCAACTGTTGAACTGTTGAACGTCTTTGAAGATGGTATAACACATTTACACTCACACACACACACACACACACACACACACACACACGCACTCTTTCCACTCAGGACTGAACACTGGAGGCCACTGCTTTGATCTCCTCCCTGTGTTTGACTGCCCCTCCCCCCTTTCTCTCTCTTCTTACCCTTTCTTGTTCAATGTCATCCTCTTTATCTATCGTATCATATAACTAATTTTAGAAAACGTTCATTAGTACAAAAAGATAATTTTTCCAACGTCCAAACCACTTCTAATACATATCTGTACATCTCAGCTTGGAGCAAATTAACCAGACAAATTAGTCATGCCATTTCTTCAACCTGTAAATAATAATCTGACCACTTGAGCACATTAATGGGTTAATCTCCCCTTGTTCCTCTTTCGGTGTCTCCCAGCTAATCACAGGCTGTCTGAGAATGCAGCCAAACACATCTTTCATCTCACACTCTCTCCTAATCCCCCTTGTCAGTCTAGTGAGTATTAAACAAACCTGAATGAGTCTGTAATCAGGTGGTTTGTGCTTTGACTGAGCGGCCCTGTGAGGTCACTGGGCATTGAGGGTTCGGAGGTGTTCGCTTGCAGTTACCTCATCCTGGATCAAAGCATATGAAAGACACCCTGCGTTGATCATTTGAGAAGCATGAGGTCAGCACTGGGCTTGTTTTTTCTCTGGCCAGGTCCACTGAAACCCCAGGAGTGCTACCAACAAAGGGAGGCAGGAGATGATTCTTTAATGCTGCTTTTCCTGTGCCAAGTAAACATTTTGAACAGATTGTGCAGCCTGAACCTGCTTGTGTGTCGTGCCTCAACTGCGTCAACTGCTTAACCCTCATAATGCCTTCCCATCATTAACACCAAGCTTGACCCAAATTTCTATAATTTAGGGTCAGTAAACCTCATTTATGCGAAATTATATTGCATTTTTTTGTTTTAAAAAAAGCTAAAAATCGGAAAGATTTAGACTATAGTTAATATAATAGGGATATATGTTGATTGATTATCACAGTCTGGTATATGTCAAAGTTTTCAGGACCCTGTTTTGAAAGCATTTATTTTTTTTCAATGGTGACAAATAATAACACCTGTTGTCAAACAAAGGTCAAAACCTGAGTCAAATTACGGTAGGGAAGAACACAAGTGTTCTAAAGTTCAATCAAACACCAAAAATTCAGTGAAAGTGGTCAAAATTGATTTTATGGGGAGCTACCATACTATGGAACCATCCATGTTATTTTGGTGAAATTAGATTTTAAAAAATGCCATATTTATGACATAAAGAACATTGAAATGGGGTCAAAAATGAAACCAAGACATTATGAGGGTTAAAGCATATGTTTTGTGATATTTTATATTTTTCTTATTGTCAAAAAACCAATGTAAAGACTAAACCCGAATGTGAATTAATCCTAGTACTAATAAGAATTTCCTCTGTGCCACAGAGCCCCACTGTTGACTATGAAAAAAAAACACTATTACACTGGGTGACACATTCCTTCATAAACCCACACTGTAGTTTATTTGACGCAATGCCACATACACCATCGTGCTGCTGTAAATACTTACTAGAGCACCAAATATCTATTATTCCGCATTAGAAAATAGTCCTCAAGTAGTGACCTATGTTTAGATGCTGTTTAATTTCAACTACAATACCCAGCTGCTTTTTTTTTTTTTAAGAAATAGATAGGTAAATATTCTTGATTTGATTTTAAAGAGTTGCAACATACATGTGTGCAAAAACATAAATAACAATGCTGGCTTTCACATTCCAAATACATGGCACAGTTGTATATAACAACTGTATAGAACTAAAACACCCGTTTCCTCAAGGTAGCAATATGTAAGGCTAATTTTCAGGTTTTACTGATTTCACCAAAACCTACTTGTCAATTTAAGATGATTTCACACAGATATGTGCCATGCATCTAAAAGTTATTTAAGACTTAAAGTAAACATGATTGAACTCCCAGATCTTGCAAGAAACTGGTCAGACTGGACTGCCTTAATTTATCAAAGACTGCATGGAGGCAGAGATCAAAGAAGATAGCTTTATCCTGCATGAAACTGACTTTGCATAGCTTTAATGTCTTGCATTTGCATATATATGTAGGGTATGTTAAACTGGGAGGCCATAGGGTTAGTTCATAAGCCATACAAGCGATTATTCAATTGAAAGGAATGAGAACTTCAAAGGACACAAATACAAGCTCTAGAGATGACGCAGAGAAACTGTAGCGCTTCATTAAAAGGCCTCGTGCCTCAAGGAAGAGTGAAATAATAAATGTAGATGTCACATGATACATCTGTAGAAGTAAAATAAAAAACAAAAATCAAAGGATTGTACATCAAGACCCAACGTGGAGATGGGCGTAAAAATGGCAGAATAAAAGTAAATACAACCAAAAGAAATATAGATGGTCATGTGTACTGTAAATTATGCATTGTGAAATCAGGCCCTATAATCTTTGATATCTGGTTTAAAATTTTTTACATAGCTTTAAATTATTTTATCAGTACTAATGTTACACAGAGATATTTTGTGAATGTATGTACATCGCAATTCACCCAAATAAGTCTTTATAGCTTTACCACATGCTTACAGACAGATAAAACTCTGGAAAAAGGAACAAAATCAACACATGGTCTCTCAACAGTTTGTGTGTTAGTGGGTCACAAGGGGTAATGCTTCATTTTAGGAGTTTGTGATCTAAAAAAAGATACGAGGATAATAATCAGCACACACGTAAGCTGTCACCTGGACACAAAGCGAAAGTGTGAGTTTGTTTTGGAGGAGTAATAAAGTGCTAGTTTGACATTTCAGATGTTATATAATGTTTAGAACGTTCCACGACAAATGGAGTTGGTAGTATTGAGGGAAGTGGATACAGAACTGCCTCTGTTTAACTCTAAAGACGGATGGCTTCACGGCTGTTAGGAAATTCTCTGGGCGATAAACACAAACCAGCGGAGGAGGACAAACCGCTACGAAACCACAGACCTCAAGTCAGCAGAGACAGAAAATATTTCATGGGAAAAGATAATTTTTCACACCAGTGTCCTGGGTTGTTATCACAAGACACCTCCTCTGGTTCAGGCTGTAGTGTTCAGAGTGTACCAGAAAGGCACGTGTAATATATATCATTATCAAGACAACTACAGCAGTTGGAAATGATTGTCTCCACAAGAACTCGTTTTTCTATGTGCATTTTACACTTTGACCTGCAAATTTGCGAGATTCATCTTTTATCATTGTTCAGCAAATTTTTGAGAGTGGATGGATTACTTTTCATTCAGAAAGTATTTGATTGTTATATTCTTGTTGATATGATGATGCTTTTTGGCTGTTGTTACAACAACAAAGTGATTTAGATAAAAAAAAGATGTATACTTCTCAATTTGCATTCCAGGCTGTTGTGTGTACAACTGTTGTCATATTATTTCCTCTCCCACTTGTATTCTGCCACACTATATAAGTAAGGCCACATTTAGACCGACATTAGCCTCACATGAAAAAACGCCCCGTCATTAATTTCATGAACATTTGATTTGAAAATGTTTCTACCGCACATTACACCCAGAGAGTGGCTGAAACGCGTGGACAACAGACAATTCAAACCACCATGACAGAGGCTGTTGCCTCCATCTATTGCAAGTGCCTAACAAATGAAGAGGAGTTTGATTGAATATGCATGGTTAGTGGTGACATTAGTGTAGTAACGTATAAATTATGTGCAAGGTTCTCCATGGTCAATAAGAGAGTTATAAGACAGACAATGTGGATTTGTGGATTAGCTGACCTCAAAGCACACACAAGCAGATCATAACTGTTGACAAAGGTTAATATGAATCCTTACCAGGGTCCAATAGTAACAAAGGACGGAGCGTAGGTAGATTATACAGTAGACAGTGTTAGTGACTGACAAAGTGCAGAATACACCCAACAATGGTGGTCGTGCTGCACAACAACCAGAGGCATGCACAAAATGTTACATCTAAAGATAAAACATTCATGATATAGCCAATATTGATGCTGCAGCTACTAAAAGAATTGTTGTTTTGCAAACAACCTAAAAAATATAGATGTTTTGTAGCAATTAGCAAAAAAATCTTTGATTATTAAATATTTTTAAATGTCCCTGTTACCTATTACATTTTCAACTGTTATTGTTTCCAGGACATCTTGACTGGAATTGAATTCCACCGGCTGACCCCTTCTCCCTCTCGATTGACAAATCTGCTTCCTACAAGGCTTTCTGCAAAGGCCTAATTCAATTTTAATTTCCTCGGAGTATGCATGCCATGTCCACATTAAAGCCTACAAGATTATTTTCCAATTTAAACACAATTCAAACAGTCAGCTTTGTTTTCATCTTATAGCACAAGGTAAACACTTTATGTTGTGATTGTTTCCTCTTAAAGAGCTGATCCTCATTCTGCTGTGAGCTACTTCAGGCGTGAGCCCGTAGAGGGCATTTAGAGTCAATGCAGAGAGACAAGGGAGACTTTTATTAATTAGATTGTGATTTAAACATGAAAACATCTCGCCTGAGAAATTGGTGTTTTTTTTTCATTCCATTAGTTTCATTATTTATTTAAATGACTGCTGTCATAAATCAAATATTTCTTTTGTGTCATCAGAACGGGTTTAAGCACGTTGTTTGACACTGAAGTGGATTATCTTTATTCATCTTTGGAGACAGAGTAATAATAGAAGCAAAAAATCAAATTACTGCTGACATGAAATCAGCATTTCAATAATATAATTTTGAATACATGAAGAAAATATCTTGATCTGTCCTTTCTTTTAGTTAGCCAGATATTATGGTTATTGTGTTGCACTGAATAAATCTTGTCTATCAAGGTTTGATCTAAATTGTAAATGTTTTACTGTCATTCTACTCCTTGGAGAACCAGCCTACATGGCAAATTGAAACATACAGTAGTCAATTTCTGACTGATATCAAAATAACACAACTAGCTATAAATATCCAATCACTCAGCGTGGACTGATTCACTCATGACCTGGTTCCTGGTGACTGACGGACAGAGTCACATGCTCTAGAAGTCTTTTCAATCTAGGGCAGGGGCAGCTGTCCAGAAATTACATAAACTTTGGCCATGTTTTGTAACAACATCACATGACGAAGCTTGTGGTTAACATATTGTACAGGGTGAGAGTTACTGGACATCTCAAGTTTTCATGCACTGTAAAAAATGTCAGTCCTAACAGGGTCAGTTAAAGTTGAAGACAACAGGGACCTGAAATTGCTTGGGGATAAAATGAGAATTGAAATTACTTATACTGTACAGTATTTGGGGATTTTAAGATGTTTTTTTCCCCAGTGTGTACTCGACCTAATCTGTGCTGCCACAGGCTGCCCCTCTCTTTTTGAGATGGTTGTTGTTACTTAACTTGAAGTTCCTATGTAGAGAAAGGTCCTCTAGATACTTGTCTAAATCTGCACTGAACTGTTGGGCTTCCAAACATTCTTATACAATGCTTGTCTGAACACAGCAGCTTTTTTATGTATCATAAAGGTATTGGAGCGGCTGATCATGGCACAGCTTGGGTTTAAACATTTGACTATTATTTGATAGTTTAAATCAGAATTAACAAATCTGATGTGACTTTAGAAAAACCCGATTTCATAAAACAGCAACTTAGCTAAGCAAACATTATCAAGGTAGACCAGCTGTCAGGAATTTAGTCAAAACTCAAGGGGCTTTGGTTATTGGTAGGTTAGATGTAACCTGACAGCAAAAGGTGGGCACTTTCAGGCAGGCAAAAATACTTGGCAGGTGTTTGGATGAACCATCTGTCTATCACCTTGTATCATGGGCGAACATCAACCAATCAAATCAACAATAGCTGTCATTCCTTCCTCAAGGAATTCTGATTGATCCAATACCACTGTACAGGCCACAAGCATAAATTGAAGCTTGGAAAGATGGATTCTTGCGTGATTTTGTGATCTTGTCAGTCCAGCTGTCTCGCAAAGTTATGAAGAGCTCCAAGCCTCTATTAAAACTGGGAAAATTATGTTCAAATTTCATCTTAGCTTATATAACGTTTATTTTAATAAAATTTGGACTAAACTTCTACAGCATGTCCATGACACATTTATTGGAAAAAGCTGTGTGCTATGTGCTACAGGGTTAGTGTGCAGATTAATCAGAGATGACTAATTAGACAAAGTGTATGTGTACAACAGAATGCAACTTGATTTTGCAGGTCTAATCATTTAGGATGAAGAGGAGAGGTTAGTGGGGTCATAGCCTATTGGTCTCCATTAGGTTGTAAACATGGAAATCCAACTTTACCGGGTCACCTCAAGTTCAGGCATTTCTCTGTCATCAAGATAATAACCCAGTTTTCGTCAGATGTCATAGATCAGTGGTCATCCTCTATCAGTGGCTTTGTGGCTGTAAGATGTTACCGGTCAAAGGTCACAGGTAGTAGTACTGCTTTGAGGTCCAAGTCCCCAAAGCAATCATCTTATGACAGGGAGAAAGGAAAGTGCTGAGTGGCACAGCGGATGATCTAAAGGGTTCCTGTTAAATGTTGTTGTTCACTAGATGTGTGCTTGTTTATTGCTTCCTTCCTCTTGGCATCCTTTCTTTGTTTCCATATGCCAAACTCACAGTCAGTGTCACCCATCAGTACAGAGGAGTACTCATTTGGCGGCCACCTCTGATTTCAGGTGACGACATTTGAATGTGATTCAGTAATCTGATGTTTGTCATGTTATTGGCAGGCTATCGATTAGCTGTCAGAATATAGTACTTCTACCAAGTGATGGTTGTCTTATAAACACATTTAATTTGCATTTGTATTTGTACAATTTAATGTAAATAGCTAGTGCCTGCAAGTTAGCATCATTGTTTCCTTCCAAAAATCCCCTGTAAGGGTCTTTCAAAGCCAGACACAACCACTGTCTTATGATTTTTTATTGAACTTGTTTTGGAAATGAAGCTCAGGACACACATCTGTGTGTTATAGTAGCTTAAAATTAAAACAAATGTATATTTATGTGTAGATATATTTGCTGTTTTAACAATCTTTTGAAAGAGTAACTCAATGAACCATGAAAATCTTGTCTTTGCTGCAGTAATAAGCACATTGTAATAGTAATATATATTACTATTATAAGTAATAGTACATCACTGTTGAGTGCAACAGCAACAAAGCACATGTCTGACCACACCCATGAGCTGGATGTGGTTTGAGATGAAACAGGCTTGAAACTTTCAAGAGGACAGCTAAACACTGTAGGTGGCACAGAAACACCACATGTTTCTCTATAAATGTGCTAATGGATTTAACACTGAAATAGGATTACTTGATATTCAGGCTGTTTATGGCTGCCCTACCAGTAGCTGCAGTCTAAAAAATAACCTTGTGACTTTTCTTGTAACAGCTCTCACTGCTTCCCCCTCATAATTCCTAAAAATCACACTGAACAGATGACCTTTACCACAATCTGTTCTTTCTTTTCAATTAGTCTCTGCACTACCCCATAAATGATTCATAGAACTCAACCTGAGCCTGTATTAATAACTAATAAGGATAAGTGATATTAGGGAACAGCTAGTATGCTGGCACAGCAGAGGGTCAAAAAGGTCTGAGATTACACTGGTCACGCCGAGACAAAATGTCCATTCCTGACGCCTGATCAAGAACACAAATGGTCTAGTTCATTACGTGCCATTTGGTTTTGGGAATTATTGCTGCTGGTATAGTCTGCTACAGCTCTGTATAATGGTTTGTTTAGGCTGCCACATACAGTAAAAGGCGGCTGTACTCAGAATTTGTGAAATATTAGTTGATCACTTGATCCTCTGGCTAGATAATGCAAACAGCTCGCAACCTCCAGGATTTAATCTGTTTAATCCCTCTTTTCGCTAATATGGGTTAAGAGGATTTCTTCTATACGTTATTATGGCATCAGACAAGCCATTTCCTGAGAAGAGATAATTTCCTTTTTTAAATCTCAGCATCATATGTTTGACTCTATTATTCAGTAAAAATATCTTAAAGGTTTCTTCTTCTGCACACAAACAATACTGTACATAAAAGTATTCACACATCTACGCTCACCTGCACTCACGTTACCAAAAAGGAGAACAAATACAACATCTACCGTGGTAGCATCAAAGTGTCCTTTCCCATTGATTTCCTGTTTCTGTATCACAGAGAAACAGGTTGGCTAATAAGGCTAAGTTATGCAACAGCATGCAGCTATAGGCTTTTACCCATAAATCCCTGCCAGTGCTCAACTTGAGGAGATTAAAGTTGAGTGAATGCCCACCCTGACAGCAGCACATGGAAGTGGTGGCTGCTGGGTCATTTTCAGTTATTTTTCACTCTGCTGGAAAAGAAAGGAGAAACTTTACTTTTGCTTTTACTTTTTATTTCTACTCAGTGATATTCTGTGCTTTCAATGTTATAGAAGAGTGTACCTATTCACCCTCTTTTTTACTCCAGCTTTCTCAGTGATTAATTCAAGAGTTGTGGATGCTAATCACAAGAGAGCTGAATCAAGAGTCTGTGAAATCACTTCTGTTTGCTCTCCATAATTCCTCCATGCAAACAGAAAGGAAATATTTGTTTATTGTCTCATCTCTCTGCCTCTGAATTCTGGGACAAACACTGTTAAGTATATGCTTGGTTTGGAGAGCATGCCTTGTTTCTTTTAATCCAGTTATTCCTCTGCGTGTGAAGACTACATGACGATCTGGCTGATGTATGTCTCTTTGTTCAGTGTCGGCTCGTCATCTGACTTGCAAAGGGAAGCACTTATTTCTGCTCTGTCGGCTCTTTCTGTATTTAAAACTTCATTTTTAATTAGCCAGCCCATATTCAGGCCCACATTAAATGCAGATAACTACCATTACTCTCTGCAAAGGCACTTGTCCCGCTGTAATAAATTTAGATTTTATTATTAGTGTCATTATTTTCGCCAGTGCCATCAGTTTGCTCTAGCTACAATGCCCACAGCTCAGCAGGTTTCTGCTTGGTTGCGGCTTTGTGCCAAAAGATTTATTTGTTTTACCTTGTTAGATCAGTTGTGTCCGAGAGACCAGAGCGACTGTTGTTTAGTAGAGGGTCAAAAATATGACTTGAAGAGGTCTAGTGACAACGAAGACAGGTTACATAGTGTTCCCACTGTCAATCATAGACTTATATATCTTTAATAAATTTGGCCACAGCAAAAGGCCAAGTTCAGGACTGTAGCAGGGACTGTGGAAATACAGAGGTCATGAATTTCTCCACAACCCCACTCACCACAAGATTTCCAACTTATTTATTTATTTAACTGTTCAAGATTCATTGTGTACCATATAGGATGATCTATTTGGAGGAATTAAATGTAATATTAATATAATTATAATATTAATTTTTTCATTAGTATATAATACATATAATATATAATCACCTGAAAATAAGAATTGTGTTTTTCGTTACCTTAGAATGAGACATTTTTATCTACAGAGGGAGTAGTCCTCTTCTACAGAGGCCACCATGTTCAATCGCCATGCTTCTACAGCAGTCCAGAACGGACAAACCAAACTGGCTCTTGTAGCTTTCTTGCTCTACCTCAGCTCCACACAGGCTCCACCTTGCTGCAGAAATGAAGAAAACTAGACAAGATGGAGATGCATAAACTTACTTCAGACTGTGTCTGAAGTTCATTGGCATCAATGTTAAGGCAAAACAAGTTTGTGTAATTCAAAGTAACTTGGACTTATTTTTACTCTCAGCTTTACCACCTCTCTTGCCTAATTGGGATTTCCCAGGATGTAAGCAGAAACCTTGAAAAGTCCCTTCAGAAACCTATGCGTTATATGACAGACCCTAATTCCAAGTTGGATCACTATTAAATGGTTTGGAAGCTATTTGGAGAAGGAAAGAAAGCATGCTCAGTGATTTCTCTTTGGAAAATCAATTACTGTGATTTTCCTTGCCTCATTGCATAAAATGAGCACAATATACTCGATATGTGAGGGGTTGAAAGTGTTGCCGGTCAATACCAGTGACTAATGATTTCTTACTATGTTTCTGTGTGTGCATGAAAGTAACAGAACTTTCTCTTTTTTCTCTCTCTTTAGCCAACAATTTTTGGGACATTAACCAATGAGAGAGCACTGTTTGACTGCAGACTGGTGAGTCACCTCAGTATAAACTTTTATTAACTGAATAAAAATGATGATGCTCACAAAGTCAGGACATTTGGGTTTTAAGGGTGTCAGGGTGCTGTTGGTTTTAATTGAAAAACAGAAAGTAAAGGGAATTTTAATTAACCTAAAATTCCTGAGGATAAAAATTCCCAAAAGCAGCAACAGATGTCTCTATTACTCTGTGTTTGTGTGTGTGTGTGTATGTGTGTCAGACTGTGTGTGTATTATTGTTTTTCAAAGCTGAGTTTACCCTCTAAATATGGTGCAATCTGAGTTTTTGTTCATATTAATACATTTATAAAATAATGTCCTTATTTAAGCACCACCATTTCCCTGCATGACAGATGGCAAAGATCTTGTCTCTTTGTTGATGATACCATTTTTTGATGGAACACAAAGACTTCCTTGGTTTCTCTGTTGTTGTGTAATGCAAATGCCGATGGCAGACGCCACAGAAAGCCAATTAACCAGCAACAGAGGAAATTATTAAGCTGCCCGGTTGTTTGCCTGGCTAGATACATCGGAGGAGGGGAGTCTGGGGTGAGTCTGTGCCAACTGGCACATGACTTATTTAATTACTTAGCCCTGCAGCACCGACTGAATCTAGCAGATTTATGGATTCGTCCATTTCCCATTTATCAGCAAACAATAAAAGCCTCCCTTTATGCTCCATCTCTAAAGCACTCTTGGGCCCTGTGACCATTAAGCAGGATTTCCCTGCTCTGTCTATAGGCCTTTGCCTTTTTTTTAGTCTGGTCTAAGTAATGGGCCGCAGCAGGTGGGTGGGCGGTCCAGTGTTGATTCACAGGTACAATATGTATTAGAAAGCCTGATCATGAAAGACTGTTTAAACCCTTTGAGAGTGTGAAGAGCCAAACCTGGTCCAAAGCCAGACTGGATTATTGATGTTTGGTGGCATTTATTGCCATGTGTCCAACTTTTTTGGCTGCTGAGGAACAAAGTCTTTCACTTCAATCTACATTTTGGTTTGGATTGCTAATGGGAGGAAAGAACAAATAGAAACTTTTTTTTCAAGTTAAAGCAATAGGTGAGCCAATATTTTCTTTTCAATAGAAATTGCCAATCTGCCCATCAGTGTTACCGCACTAGCCGATCACACAGAGAAGCACCTATACAGGCGCAGCCACCTTAAAAAGGCCTTGGCATAGAGTGTTGGGAAAAAAACAGCTGGTTTAGCTCTAGATGTGTAAACTTTTGCTTAATTTCAAAGAGGTGGATAACTCGGTTTACTCTGGTTTACCCCCCACTACACCCCTGCTCCATAGCTCTCTCACAGTCCAGCAGCTAACTAGTTCTCTAGCTAATCAGAATAGTATATGCAGCATCAAAACGGGAAGGAAGTGGTAAAGTAGTAAAGCCTGCCTCTTGCTTAATTTGATTGGGTGTATGGGCTAAGTGGGACAGTGATTAGTGGTTTGACTCTGCCCCTTGAAAAAGTGAAAATATTTCAACTTTTATGCGCTTTAGAAAACTGTGATGCACGGCACAAGACAGGAGCATTGTACCATAGGAAAACAATGGTTATGCAGGTGACGCATATGTAGTTTTTTTGAGAACCAAATCAATTTTAACAGACTACTTATACAAAATCCTAAATAAACCCAAATATTGCCACATTTAATGCCACTACAGTAATCATTTCTGGAGCCAGATTTCCAATTTCTGTATTGTTGATTCCTGTTTTAACCTGTGGGTCATGGTCATAATTTTGTTAGCCCTTGACCAAAAACCAAATCTGAATTTTAAAATAAATAATGTACCTTGTGGGAACCAGTTTGAGTCCCAACAATGTAGCTGTGTGAACATATTTTTGTCTCTGCAACATAATTGATACAAATTTTAGGCTGATTTGTAGAGTCATAAGGTAATTTTTTAAGAAGTAATGGTAATTTTATTTGAAGTAAGTCCAACCTTTTTTGTAAAGTGGTAAAAGAAAATCCAGATGGAGTAGGTAATGTATTAAAATCTCTGTCACTCATCACCCCACTCTGCATATGTGCACGCATTGGGGGGTCACAAATCAGACCTTGTAGGGTTCATGGGCTAAAACTCTTGAGAACCACCACATTAGATAATGCCAGGCTTTGGCTGAAGATAATCCACTCAGGGTTCATTTCCCTTTTCCTGAGGTTATGGGAGGGTTTCTCTTCCTCTCTGGCTGAAATCTCCTCTGGATTTAGCGTTTGGCTCAAAAGTGTGAAGGCACAGGTGGAAAGATGGTCAGGCGCTGGCCGAGGATTATGCTAACGTTATGCATACTGAAGAATAGCACTCTCGGTGGGACAGGCAGCCAGAGAAGACAGCCGCCATGATATCACCACAGACGGCTTAACTCTCATGCATCAGAAGGCTTTGTGGGATTAATCTAATAATAAAGCCAGAATTGTGCCTAAATCCTAATTGATTTTTTTCACCATTATGGACATTGTACTCATCATTGTATAGTGGATAAATCCAACATGCAGCTGAGTCTGACTCTGGTCCTGAATCTCTGTCAGGGAACTGAGAAGTGTAACTAGGATAAACTGTAATTTTCTACATTTTGTAAAGTAGAACAGGAAGAAAAAGCCTTAATTCTGCAATTTTTGTCAAGATTTTCTAATATGGTTTCTGCATGTTGTGTTCAGACTGGAGATGCATCATCTAATATAGAGCCTGATACAAATAAGTCTTTAATACTACTGCCATTAACTTGATGCTGCTGTAATTTAATGACAGATAATTTACTGCAGTCATTTGTCGACAGTTATGTAGCTCTTTGATTTTAATTAAAGATGAATAAATAAACAGACGAATAAAACGGCACCAAAAGGCTTATAATGAATCTGGAGCCTTTGACCGTTAAAAGGGATGGGTTTCCCATGACAACGAAAGCAGGATGCCGACTGAGGAAGCAAATGGTGTGAATTTTAATGAAGGTGGGGTTTTGGTAGTGGGTTGAGTGTCTCCTATTAAATCAGCTAGGAGTTGTGTTCACAGTCTTCTACCATTAAGAGTACTTCTGAAATATTTAAAGTAGAATCCCAAGGTGACACATCAGCTTGGTTTGTTCAAATAATAGTCCAAAACCCTTAAAGTTATTTATTTTATATTTAGCAGATAAAAATCAAATCCTGAACTCTCGATGCAAGTTCAGTTAGACAACTCGTGTTTGAAATGTTTATTACAGCAGTATAGCATAGTTAGATTTTGGCATCTAGGCTTCGACCGCATCCCCGCAGATATGTTTACATAGAGATATTTGGGAGTGATGAGCAAATACCTTTAAACCCCCTAGCCTACAGGTTGATGCTGGGGTGGTGGTCAGGCTTACAGAACGACAGGCAGCAATACTGATGCAGTGTAGCAGCGGCATTGACAGAGCAGAGGGAGAGCTGGGAAATTTTGCCGTTAAAATAGACAGATTGGTAGGGTTTTTAAATAGATATTGTAATGATAATAGTCATATTTTAGTTTTAGTTTTTAGTCAAAAAAGCCCCAAAACCCTCACAAAACCTAGGGAAACCCCTGATACATATGTGAGTATTTTATTTGTCTATCTATGGTTTAAGGTTTTTTGGTTGGGTCTTTTTTCTGTAGTATATGTCTTGAGCCTGTATTTAAACTATAACTTCATGTACATCTATGGACTTCCTACTCCTAGTAAATTTCACTTTTTTTGTGTAAGGGTGACACTTCAAATGTGGTCACCCTAGGGCACCACACTGTGTTAATCTGGGTCTGACAGAACTGCTTGGCAAATGGATAAACTAAAATCACCAACTGTTATTTAAACATTTCAGTGTGTGTGCGGATTCTTCAAATGAGATACAATGTGTTCAATTGTGAGCTTTAGAAGTATTGGTAAGTGAACTTTTTACAGCATAGCATCTTCTATTTGTTTATATTGTTGGTTTGCTTGTATAGGCAGTGGCTGACACAGCATTAGTGGTTGGAAACATGTAATATCTGCTTAGATGTTACAGTTTGTTCACTGTTAGATTGTTATTACGTAGTTGATAGGGGAAGAAAGCACTGCTCTGCCAGTGGCATTTGCTAGAGAGCGACTGGCTTTTGAATTTGTTACGCACCAAATATAGCTTGCCCAGGGTACGTTTGAATCTCAGGTTTTAGGGAAGTGCACAGATGTAAAAGCACTTCTCTAGTGCACAGATACAAGTCAGTAAAGTCAAGGTCTGACATTTTTGAGTGGATGGGATCTTTAAAATATGTTACCCCCATACTAAACATGCAGACATTAAATTGGCATCAATCTTCTAACTTTCAAAAGAAAGTATATTTACCAAAAGGGTGAACTATTTCTTCAAACGGGTAAGTTTCTGTTGCCTGTTAATGGTTCAACTAATTGTTTCAGCAATAATGTGAATTACTATTATGATTGTTTTCACTGAAATTCAGCCATTTGCTAATCCTCATACCTGAAATGGTTTACATCGGACGGGAAAGATTCAGTATTTTACTCAATGGCCTGATGAAAGCAATGTCTTTTGCAAGGAATTGAACTTTTAATTATATGATTACCAGTCGGATTTGTGAGAAAATATATATACCTATTCTCACTCATAGTTCATTTTAACATTTGGTCTTTTCACCCTCTGTTAATGTCAGAGACCCAGAACAACCATTACATAACTCTAAACTATTCTGAGCAAGGTATGATAAGTACGTGGCACATGAATGATGTGTATTTAACTCTAAAATCCAGGGTGGTTGCATAAGCCTGGTATAAGGGCACTGGTTATGTAAACGAGTTTCTCAAAAAAATCAGAAGCCAAGATCAGTCCTTCAGAGGCCTGATCTTCCTCCAACATCAGCAACCCTTTGCTGGGAACATGGATGTAGGCCAAAACCAGTGTGCTGCATTTTTCCTTCTTGTCCATTTCTGTCTGTTTAACAAAGCTGGCAGCAGGAATCAGCCAAGAACACACTGAGTGTATTAGCGGACAGTAAATGTCAGCTAAAAGGATACAACCGAGATACTGGACTTCAACCTGCATCAGCCAAAAAGTCATGGTTACAAAATACAAACACACCCTGTGTTTCCATGAGCTTATAAACACACTTCGATGAAGTTAGTGTAATTGAACTGGACCCAATCACACTGAAAAGCTTCTTGGTTTCCTTTCATCAAGGTAGATTTAATTAATAAATAACCTGCCAGAAAAAAATGATATGTGTACACAGGCCTTAAATCTGCATTCATACATTATTATCATTATTGTTTATCCATCTATTTATTTACACACAACGCTTACTTGTTAGGAGTTGCCTATTTAGACATCCAGAACAACCTTATCATCCACCTTTTAGTGACCTGATAAATGTGAGTCCAATATTCACTCTCCTTTTAGCTTTGGTTTGGTCTCTACCAGCTCCTGAGGGAAATATCTGACTCTTTAGCTCGTAAATGCTCCATTGTGTTCACCAGCTATTTGCTTACTGTGTCTGTTTGCTGTCTGGTGCTGGGCAGGTATATACAGTGGATTATTAAAGCTGAAAAATCAGCCTGCTGGGGCTGGAAATGTTGCAGGGTGGATCGATGCTTCAAACATTGAACAAAATACATTGCATTCTCTAAGATACGCCGTCATGGTTTGCACTACACACTATTTGTATCATCCTTACATCTCTGTTGGTCTGCAACACGGACGAGCAGCGTGTAGGAAGGCAGTTTTCTGTAAAATATTGACACGTCACTGACATTTTAGTCACATTGAACATGTAATCCTGTTAGATCCCACATGGGACGAGTGCCATTTGGAGGACAGATTATTCCAAGGCACTATACGGTACCATGAGTACTGACATTTTAACATGGGTGGTCCCAGTGAGAATTAAACTCCTGACCCAGGCTGTGTTAGTGACAGGATTCCACATGGCTCTGTTGAATTAATTATATTAATGGCAGATGTTCAGAAATACACTGTGATGTCATCTGGTTTGCTTGGAAGCCCCACAGTTGCTCTACAGTGTAGTGTGTTGACACATTATCGTCCACTCTTGTCAATTAATTAATTATTAAAAAGAATGTCAGTAATCATAATCAGTCATCCATTTCCTGATTAGACAATCACACCAGCCAAACAGATGACAGCAGGACAATTGAAAACCAAAACAGAAATTGTCCAAAGGTAACACACTGGATAATTTAACTCCTAATGAGTGTTCCTAAATAACCCAATTAGATTCACTTCTGACCACCAGTATGACTCCATCCAGGGGAGGAGTAATGAAAACATACCTATGATTATTATTTTCTCTGATGATCAGAGATGCAGAGATGCACAGAATATCGACCCACTAGACCTTCAAAGTCAGGGGGAACTGGTATGCTTAAATCTAGATACATATATTATTATTAAGTCATCTATAAAATAAAAACACAGCCTTATTATAAACAAATCAGTTTGCCGTAGATTTTCATTATTCATTATTCATTTATTGCATTGCTTTAGTTCCTCTGTACAACCCTATATATACATACTAATATTTGCAGCAAATTAAAGCATTCAACACCACCCCATTTCAACTTTTCATGATTGAAGCAATTCAAGTCCAGGTAGCTAAGCTTCACAAAGAAAATAAGCTGTGGGCTAAACATGTTACAAATGTTAATCAGTTATGTTCACATTTTCTACGTGCCTCCCAAAATTGTTACAAATCACGTATGGCAAGTAAATCTGTTTTATGACATGAAAACACTATGGTAATGTTTGGTTATGTTTAGACATAAAAACAACTTTCAGGAAACATTGTGGTTTGGGTTGACTACTTCGCAGAGCCGGTCCTGACCTCCCTGGTATCTATGTTGCCCAGTATGCACAGCTAATCAACATTTAAATTCAATATTTAATCAATAGTCATTGTCAGTTGATTGCTTTTACCTGATTCCTGTTCCTACAATTGACTTGTTTCCCTCTTTTTCTGTCAAATAGTCCGTTTATCCTTTTATCAAAGTTGTAAACATTGACACCCGCTTTGACATGAGGGGGAGGTGGGGCCCTTGCAAATTTGTGGGGGCCCTTTGCAGCTAGTGTAGTGAGCGTGTAAGGTGGACCGGCTCTGCTGCTTTGCTAAGGCGTACGGGTCCTTCGTCATCACAGTTACAATAATAACCATTTAGTTGGGGAAGTTGGGAAACAACCATGGTAATGGTTAAAAGAAATCAACATTGATTGTCGGTTTGAAACAGGAAACGAGCAGCGGTCTCCCATGTTACAGTCTGATTTTGACCTCCTCTTTGGTAGCTCTTAAACAGCGTCACTTTACTGTCTCCTTTGCTCCCAGCAGACGAGAGTCATAAATATAACACGTCAACACAAGAAGTCATTTTTCTTTGCAGTCTGTGGAAGTCTGTTCTCCTGCATGTTGCTGATGTCTTTAATGTCACATCAAAATGTTATCTTCAAAAACATTTTCACTCTTGGTCTTTAAGTCCAACTGAAAGCGTTGACTTTGTGTTTTGTTTCTGTTTTCTGACCATCTGCCATCAATTAAGTCAACACCAACCACAGACCGGTTGCACAACCACCTGCTGCTGTTTGCTAAGCCTTGTGTGTGTGTGTGTGTGTGTGTGTGATCTCTGGTAACCTTCTGTTGGCATAAGAATGGACAGTGTCACACACATGCCTTCAGATGTTATGTAACCTTGTCATGGCAGGCTGCTCGTCACTTCACATGGACATACTCACATTGATGAACTCTGAGCCGCAGGGATGAAATTAGCTTTCTGGCTAGCGGTGGGAATATCGGGTGAATGTGTTTGGATGTGTTTATGTTGTACAGTTAGCTACTTGCAAGCACATCTCAGGACCTGCTGGTCTTGTGATTATTAGTCATGGCCTGAACATTGGCCTCGGGCCCGGCTTGTACTCTTTTTTTAATGTGAGAGTGTGCATGTTCCTGCTGTGCTCATTTAATACTTGGTATTCAATGACATGCTGTATTATCCTCCACATGCCTGTGCTTTGAACTAAGATAAGTGTATGTCCAACCTTTCATAGACACAAAACCCATCTAAATTCCTCTTCTCTCCTGTCATCTCCTCATCTATCAATCATACATCAATATCTCTCCTCTAAACACAGTCCAACACCACACACACACACACACACACAAACACACGTCATGATCTGCTTTAAGTGCTGACTGTTCCCTCTATAAAGGGAATGATGACCTGCTGATGCCTGCTGATGGTGATGTTCAGCTGAATGTGATGATGTCTCATTCAAAATAGAGCTTCACTGCTTTAATAGCAATAGCATTTGCTATTAATGAGGAAATATCTAAACGGGTGCCAAAATGTGTGTGTGCACTTCATAAACTGCAAACATGAACATCATTTTTGAGTTATTTAGAGAACATCCAAGAAAAAAATTTGTTTTGTTTAAATGTATTTGTACTCCATAGTTTATCCTTAGCTGTGTATCTCACTGTTGGTTTCCAGAAATAAACCAGGAACCATAATTGTTCAACATCAAAGAACTTTACTTCAAAAAATATTCCCCATAATTTTGTGTGTTGTGCATGTTTGTTGTTTCACATTTAAAATGTAAAAGAAGACAGGAAAACCTCCCACAAGCATTTGCCACAAACCTGCTGATGAGTAGGGTGATCTTCCTCTGGGAATATTTGTCTTGTGACTTTGACGACTTGGTTGCTTTGATGAAAAGCTTGAGGTGGATGTTTTGACCTTGACACATATATATCAGCTCTTTCCACTTCCTGGTCTGAGAACAAAGACCGAGTTGCCCTCTGACTCATGACCTTTTGAGTTTTTATCTTCAACCAAACATCTGCAGATGGCAAACTGCGATAGCAATGAAGGTGCACCCAAATACATACAATTTAAGTGAATAAAAATGTTGTAGGGAATAGGTTGGTTGAAATATATTTTATACTGTAGGCTCCCATTAGGGGGTCTTTATCTGGATATGCACTGAGCTTACTGGACATCTTCTAAGTATGCATTGTTGTTGGCACTAAATTACACCTACAATGTGATAAGAGATTAGTAGATTTAGATTTACACTTCTTTTATTGAAGTGTCAACACTTAAAGCTCCACTGTGTAAGATTTAGGAGGATCTAGTGGCAGAAATGGAATATAATATTCAAAATTTTCAAGGTTTTCATTAGTATAAAGTCACCTGAATATAGGAATTGTGGTGTTTTTGTCACTTTAGAATGACGTTACCCAGAACACTTAAGTAGGTTAAATCATATATGTATTTTATTGTTACATAGTATGCAGTACAGAGCAGACATGAAATGAGGGATAAAATGGTCAGAATCTTAAACTCCCTATACTTTGATTAACACAGCAGCCAACAGGGAATTCACACATACTGCATGTGGCCATGAATGAAAGTTGTATATGATTATGTAGATAAATGGTTGATATCAATAGCGCCGTAATAATGATTCTACTTGGACAATTTACACACTATGATACTTTCACAACAATACCTGCACAATGGGGATTCAAGTATAGTCTCATTGTTGTTAGTTTTAGCTAGTAAGCATACTTTAAATTATGCAACAAGTAAATACAACCCTCTGTGTGCCTCAGGATTTACCATGATGGCTAAATAACACACTCGGCCAATAGTAATTCACCTCCCCTACTGCTGACTTCCTGTGCAATAGAGGGTCCAAATTACAGCACTGACTAATATTCAGATTTGCACCCCTCTGCCTCCCCTCCCCCTCTTTAAATCCAGTAATCCGAGAGGAAATGAAATTGGCTTAGTGACTTTCCGACCTGTCTGCGGAGGGAACGCCACACAAGACTGCAGTGAACAGTTTAAGCTGATTAACCCCAATAAGGAGGGTTATCTTATTAAAGCTTGACTTTAGAGGCTGTACGCAGGTTGGCTCTATGAATTTGAGTAAATACAGGGTGTTCATTATTAAATGGTGGCTCAAAAACTTGTGGAATTCTAGACTCTATAACATATATTTAGTTTCCTCCTTTTATCAGTTATCTATGCTGGACAGTTGACCAAATAGACATTTGTTCACATATTTGTATAGATGAGCAATATTTTGAAGACATACAAATGTTTTGCAAATTTGAGTTTTTATGTTGAAACTGATATGTCATATATGAAATTTAGACATTTGTTCCTACATGAAATCATAAAGCGAAGCCTTCACCAAATAATGGGGTGAAACAGTCTCCTGGCCTGTGGGTCTTGCATCCATAGAAAGCTGGACTCAGAAGCAGAAAGTTATCTTGAGAAATGTCCTCAGTAAAACACAGAATAACATTGTTTTGCCCTATCACTCCAGATTTGAGTCTGTTCCGTGTTTTGCTCACTGACCTCAAGTCAGCCAGTGTGACGTTTTCTGTCAACAGATATAACAGTGATATAACATGTGATTGTATAGATGTCCTTCATGTACACTAACATTTTGAGCCTCAGTGCCGGTGATAGCTGTGGGCGGAGGCATGATGTTTTTGGGTTGTCTGTCTGGCCGTACTTCTGTCTGTCCCGTTCTTGGGAACGTGATATCTCAGGAATGCCTTGAGAGAATTTCTTCAAATCTGGCCCAAACATCCATTTGGACTCCAGGATGAACTGACTAGATTTTTGTGGTCAAAGGTAAAAGTCACTGTGACATAAGAAAACATATTTTTGACCATAACTCAAGAACTGGCCATATTCTATAACTGATCAGACAATGAATTGGTGACACTACTGCCTTAAAGGTCACCATAACCTCAAAATGATCTTGACAAACACGTTTTGGTCATAACTCAAAATTTCACACATATGTTTGATGGAGTACAAATGTCAAAGGTCAACTTCACTGTCACATCATAATATCGTAGAAAAACACTTTTTTGGCCATTATTCAAAACCATAAATCATGTGACAGCAAACAATGTACTGGAGTGTGCCGAGCTAATGGTGATCCTGTGAGTGAGTGAGTTTCACCTACAGCACATAGAAAGGCTTTGCATCTAAAAATGCCAGGAGAGAACAAAAGCACCACATTTTGTATAGCTACACTCTACAAGAATCCATCTTTAAATAATAAATCCATGTGTACCTGTTTATCCAATACATCTATGATAATCTTTCATTAATCAGTTAAAAGATGTATATTCACTGAAATCATACATACATATGTACAGTACGATCAATATAGTCATAACTTCCATTTAGCCAAAAAATTCACTTTATACTTTCACCGCATATTATGAGTCTCAACAGACATGGATGTAAAGTGCAACTTGACTGGTGGCGTATAACCACAGGATGGTCATTCTAATTATGTCTGTATCCTAGTAAGCCTCAACTTCCACCACTACTCGCTTACCACATGCTCTCCAAAATAAAAAATAAAAAGAAATAGTTGTTTGTGCTAAAGGTCTACCTTATGTTTGTACCATGGACGTACACAATTTGCTACAATACCAGACTTCTGTTCTTTCATAAACACTGAAATTGAGGCCAGCATCAGACACTAATTATAAGCAGTAACAGTAGTGTTGTTGAAACAGTGATGGTAATGAGTTTAGGCAGTGATCCGCAAGCTCTCATATGAGTCAACTGCCTTTATGGGAGGAAACGCCAAGCTTCACCTCCTAGTTCTTTCACTTGAGTGGAAAAACAATCAAAGCAGTGCCATTAAATATGTTTGTTTTATGAATCCTGGCTGTATGTGATATTACTGTATGCAAAAGAGGAAAATAACAGTAAACAGTCCTGTGGCTTTACATGTGCCTGTTTGTTTGAAGTATCTCCTGCAGTGTTCTATAGTAAATGTCTGGCACAAGAGATAATAACAAAAGGAAAATGTGAGACAATAGAAGTATACAGGGTAACCGAGAACAAAAGCCAAAGAAAGAAAGAGCTTCAAGATTAAGTTAATGTACAAAAGATTACGGTACTGCCATTATGACAAAAATATTTGTCATATAGTTTCTTGTTTCTTGTTATAATGTGAAAAATTTGATATTTTTTACATTATAACAAGATTTTCCTGTTATGACATGTCATGTCACCAAATAATTTTTCTTGTTATAACATAATAGTTTTTTGTAAGAGGAACTGCATTAAACTGCCATACATCAGAAAAAAATAAAACAACAAAAGGAAACTGTAGGGAAATGGTACCAAAAGCATGTACAATAAAAAACAAAAAACTGATATATTCACTAAGATTTCTGTATTTGACTAGATCTCAGCTGTCAGCAGCGTTCATATGGTGCCTTTAACTCATGAGATAAACCATAAAATGCTTTTAGCCATAAGACATTTTGAGTATTATGTGTACTGCTGTATTGGTGTCATATAACATTTAATATTAAAGGACAGTGTAGGACATTCATACATATCAGTTCACATCTATATATGAAAAATGCATTTGACTGTAGATTGTATTGGTTTGCAGCCTGTAGTTAGAACGTCTTTATTTCTCTTGGTGAAGAGGAGAAAAAACAGCTCTTCTTATCATGTCTGAACACAAAGCCTCAGAAAACATTCATGTGTCTTAGATTTATGCATTAAAGATACTCCATTATGCATACATCAGCTATTAAACAAATTGGATTTTCAGATCAAATAATAAGCAGTTTGCCATTATACTGTAAGGAGACACAAATCATAATGTTGGCCTCAAAGGAGGGTATTTTCTCTCTTAATATTAAGGGGGCGGAGGGGTTGGTTCATGTTTTATTCATTATAAATCCTGGCCTGTGGCAAGCAATGGCTTTGTATTCAGTTAAGTGAGATTACATTTGTTAAGTCATTTGTTAAATTGTACAACAGGATAAGGCTGTGTAAATATGCACGCACTGTCGGGCACAACTAGTGTGGTTGTTTGCTAAACTAAAATTAATCTGTTTTAAGGGTACTCCCTTTTATTATATTTATTTATTTATTTTTGAACATAAAAAAGGATCAAAAATACAAAACAAAGACTGTGTTTCAGTCATTATAACGGTAACCACTGCAGATGTCATTGTAATCTGAAGTGGCTGAAATGACAATGCAGTCATATTTCTATGACGTAATTGTTTTAACATTAGACACGGGTATTTGTCAGCAAGTTGATTGACTGTAAAATGTGGATCTTCTATGCTACATAGACTGTATGCATATACATAATCTAAAGCTCTCCTGGTTGGTTTATCAACAAGCCATAATGATCTCACAGCTGCCAAATTGCTTTTCTCACAGCTCCCAGAGGTGTGAACAGTTCTTTTTTTTGGGGTTTGGCAGCTCTGCAAAATGCCAACCGGGCTACTTTCATTGATTCCAAAAGGTCAAGTGCGCAGTTGTTTGCAGACGCGTAATAAGAGCGATTGTTTTCCGTTCTCTGATCCAAAGGGCTGCATTGTCAAGCTGCCAGATAATTAATGACTGAGTAATTAGCAGGTTTATTGTTTGTGTTCATCCATTATGTCACTGCAGGTTGACTGTTCCTTTTTCACTGTGTTTTGATTGACAGGGTTTTTTACGGGGGGTGGGTGCGACATAATTTGCAAACCAAATTTACAAACCTGCAGTCTTAATGGAAGGAGGTGCTACAAAGTAATTTCTACATTTGTGATGCATAAGACACAATCTGCAATCTAAATGTAAAGAAAAGGGTCCTTTATGCATATGTAAAATGTAGTGATATATAATATAACGTTTGGCAGCTACTCAGAAAATTAAAGAGTTGTTCACATTGATGATGTGTTAAAAGTCTGCAGCTCTTCAGGTCACTGTGGCATTCCGACTCACCTTTGTAAAAATTAAGAGCTCTATTGTCTAAAATGACGATGTCTTGATTTGGAGACTCATTTTAGTGATCAGTGGTAGTCAGCACTGAGCTTGGTGACAAAGTACATGCTGCATCATTTCATGTGAATCCCCTGTGCTCATGTAAGTAATTTGAATCTAGTGTGGGATTGGCGGACTCCGCCAGTAACCATGAAAACTACTGTATAAAGAGATAATTACTGAATGTAAATGCAACGAATGTCTTGCTGACTGACAGTAAATAGTATCAAAAATGGAGTTTAAATTAATACAAACCTCAAGGATTATAATATATATTGTTTGCAAATGTGAACCTGTTTCTAAGTGGAATGTTTATAACTATTAACTATACAATAAAAATACAACAAAACTGGCAGATTTTCTTCCTTTAATGTTTTATTGCCTTTTTATATATGTTGAATGTGAGCATCTCTTGAAAAGTCTCAGTTAAAGAGTCTCAGGTGGATTTTGTCTCATCTTCCAGCTTCTCCTCCTTCTTCCTCAAACCCAAGAGGTCTCTGAATTTTTTCCAGCCACCGTTTTTCTTCTGCTCTAAGTCGTTGATATCCTCCAGAATGGAAGTATCCTCCTCTGGCTCCCTGGTCTCATCCTTCTGCTCTTTGAGCTCGGCGAGTTTAGTCCGGAGACCCTGATTGACCTCCTCCACAGCCTGGAGCTTAGTGACCAGCTCCTGGTTGGTAGAATTCTGTTTAGTCAGGTTTTCTTTCAGGTCTTCCAACTCTTTGGAAAACAACTTCTCTTTCTCAGAAGTGTTTTTCTTCAAGGTCTGGATCTCTTCCTCCATCTGTCGAAGCAGAGCATCCTTCTCAGCCCTCAACTGCTTTATGACTTCCAGCTTCTCTAACACACTTTCAGATTGAGACTGAATCTCTTTCTCAAGGTTTTTCTGCAGGTCAGCGCTCTTTTCTCTTTCAGCCTTCAGCTCAGTCTTGTACCTCAAGTTGATCTGATGTGAAACTTTGAGCTGCTGAAGTTCTTGCTGTAGGGCTTTATTTTGATCTTTTTCAACCTGGAGCTCTGTCGAGAACTTCTCTTTGGTGATTATGTGAGCCACTTTGAGCTCCTCAAACTCCTTCTGAAGCACCTTCTTCTGCTTCTTCTTGATGTCATTCCCAACCTCAGTGGCAATCCTCATGGTATTCATTGTCTGTGTGTCACTGATCCTCTTCAACCTCTCCAGTTCTTCCCTGGTTTCCTTGCCTTTGTTAATGAACATTTCTTTCAGGGTCTTCTGACGAGCCAGCTGTCCTTTAGTCTCTTCCAGTTCTTTGCTGAGCTGCAGCCTCATACTATGATCCTGGAAGTTTATGACACGCTGCTGCCCCAACAAATCATTCAACTCCTGCACTTTGTCCTCCAGGGTGCTGTTTTTCTCCTGCTGGCCACTACTTTTCTCTGGAAGGAGCTTATTTTTCAAGTTCTCTGCTGGTTCCTGGAGAGTCTGTATCTTCTGTTGCTCCAGTTTGGTGGTAACCTGCATCACCTTCTCCTCCAGACAGGTGCTGTGGTTTTCAGCACTTTGCAGTTGAGCTTTCAGCTCCTCCACCTGCTTTTTAAGAGCCTTCTTTTCCAGCTCACAGTCTTTCAACCGTAGGGCTAACCTGTAGGGGCCTGGAGGCCTCATGATGTTCTCCATTTTTAGCTGGTAGATTGAAACTTGTCTCTCATGCTTCTGTGTCTCTGTGGAAAGGTTGTCAAGATACAGAGTTTTGTTATAATGTATCTGTGGTTGTCATAACAAACAAAGAATGGAACTGTTGAATGTTCCACTGTTTTAAATGTTTACACAAATTTTACATTAATTGGGCTTTTCATAGGTTTGTTTTGGCCCCCTTCATGTGATGTCTCCACACAACATAGTCAGTATTTCAACCATTGTTAAATACAGTTGTTATTATGATACTGTGACACTGTCCTCACCAGAGATGCATCCGCATCTCCTGTCACTGTAGCAAGGCATTTTTTGGTTTCTTGTCATTACTTGAGGTTGCTAGGCAACCAGTAAAGATGCCAGGAAGTAATGAAATCTGCCAACTCTTTGGTTAAGTTTAGGTCACTAAAGATGATGATGAAAGATTTTGGTCATGGTCACTGAAGTTGCTATGGCAACGACTCTGCATGTAGATGCAGCAGCTGGTAGCTCCTTCAAACTTTCTTCATTTTTCTTTTAATCTTTTTTTTTCTTCAGATTGCTGAATCATTGATCATTGAATGATGTCTGACTGGATTAGATTTTGAAGGAGACCTAATCGGCTAATTTCCAGCACTATATTCTTAGTCTGAGAATTGACTAGAGTCGCTTTGCATAATTCACTCTTCGAAAAACATCCTTAATTATTAGGGGTGTAAAGATTTACCGATATAAGACGGAAATCGGAAATGTTGTGGATGCGACTACATTGGTACAATTGGTTATTTTTGCTTACCAAGGAAAGAAACATGTAGGTCATTTTAAGTATGTACAAACAACCAATGCTCATGTAACATGATTTAACACACTGGGAAATAACTAAGTAAGAAATAATTGAATGCGTAACATTTACAAGAAGGTATAAATAATTAACATTATGTCAGAGATAATAACTCCCCAAATTGTATGATTTTTTTGAGGGAGTATGGGAATATTGCAGTTACTAGTTCAGTGGTTAAATCTATTGAAACAGACAATGTGTTCACAAACATCTGCTGCTTATCTCGGCAGGTAAAAGAGCCCAAGGACATAATTTGCATTACAGTGAACTAAAATAGACAGTGTGTGTACTTAATAATAAGTCGTTCTATGTGGCCCGGGATGCATTAGCATTTACACTACAAAAGATATGTGGTCAAATACGTCCCAGACCACCTCGGCAAGTGGTCCACTTGTGATTGGATCACCCAAGAGGCATTCTAATATCAGCTGTAAACAGGCTCTCTGTATCTTGACATTCTTTCCACAGAGGCACAGAAGCATGAGAGACAATCAAGTTTCAATCTACGGGCAAAAAATTGAGAACATCTTAAGGCCTTCGGGCCCTACAGGTTAGACCTTCAGTTGTAAGACTGTGAGCTGAACTTTCACCTGAAAGTAAGAATCGTTGTGGTTTGGTTACCTTAGAATCAGCCGTTTTTATCTCCTGATGGCACGGGTCGCCTCCATGTTTCTACAGAAGCCTGGAACGGACAAACCAAACACTGGCTCTAGCATGGCATAGTTTCTCCTGCGTGCTTGCAAAGGGAGGTGGGAGTGAGTGATTTACAATCTGCAACTACACCGCTATATGCCACTAAATCCTACACACTGTACCTTTTAAGGTTAGCGAAAGATTATGGTCATGGTTAAAGAAAGAAAGGGATGATTGATAACCTCTCACAGCTGTGGGCTCTGTATGCTGCTGAGATCAGCAGGCAATTACCTAAGCTTAGCATAAAGACTGGAATCAGGGGGCCAGGAGGCAGCCATTGCCATAGCCAAAATCTCCTTAATTCAGTTGATTGGAACCATTTTGGCATAGTCCTTTAAAGTCGGTTTGAAAGGTTTGCTACCAATCTTCAACATAGTACTTACATAGCAACTCTAAAGACCATGACCTTAACAAAAGAGCTGGCAGGTTGAATTTGAGTCATTCTGGGTTATTTTTTTAGCCACTGACAAACAGCCTTTTGTCACCTTTTAGAAGCCAATAGAAGGGATTTAGTATTTCCTCCAGAACTGAGGGTTGTTTCTATCTGTCCTCTCTTACCGCACAAACTCATCTGCACTTATTTATTTGCACAACTCACACAGATGTTTTTGGCGTCCAACCTCATCAATATTCATATGACCTCCAGCTGAACTATTAGTTTAAATATTGCAGAGCGAGAAAAAGTTATTTGTTTGCGGTTACAGCTCTCTGTCCAACAGTTGTGTGGTTCGACACCAGGAAGGAACTGACACGTTTAATCTCGCTGTGATTACTCAAAGGAGCTTAATGTTTTGGCTGAGAGTTGAAAGAGTTGAAGCCACAGAGATGAAGCAAAGTCAAACCTGTGAAAACACATTAAAGATGAACTTATGAACCTTACATGATTCCCAAGTGAGTTTTCTCATCTAACAGGGTTGATCAAGCAAATCATTCATCAAAGATATTTTTAAGAAACACATGAACAGCAGCTGAAAAATATAAATCGAGATGTTAAAGTAAGTTCAATAACAATCACTAACAAGCTCCCTAGTCATAATAATAAATAAATTTGGCACTCAAGTTCAGAGAATAATATTCTGAAAATTAATTAAAATGTTTTGAGCCACATCCACACAGGATTTATATCACTTGGGAATACCCAGTTGTTTGGAATAATTTATCTTATTTTGGGTAGAGAGGGGTCCACTGTTAATACTAATCTTTTTTATTGGAAGTTAATTTCTTTTTTAACTTGTAGGCAGACAATTTATTTTTTATCTGTGTGTCATGATAAAAGGACATAGTAGTGTACTCTCCAGAAGAATGTTTTGAATGCAGGATTTTCTTTACATGAGGTTTGATTTACCTGCTAATAATATTAATAATAATATTCTTACTTTTTTGTTTTGTTTTTTTGTATCATGTATGTCATTAGTACATTAATTAATGTAACACTGTCTTATGGGGACATTCAAGATATCTGAAATCCCTCCTTCATTCACTATTCCTTATAACAGAAACTCAATAGTTCAGACGAATGACCAGTAAATTGAGATTATGGACATTTATGAATCACTGACAACTATATTACATGATACATATCTGTAATTGCATTGGCATTGTTAGCAGAAAGTAGCATACTTGCCATGAAGTCTTTCAGGCTTGTTTTGTTCCATTGTTCTGTTCTTTCTGAGGAGGCTCAGGCCATTCAACGTTTCCACTCGGGTACTACAACGCACAAGCCTTTTGCACTATTTATATTT
>NW_023339718.1:19924733-19924896 GCF_004916995.1 Morone saxatilis
TGAAAATTTATATGTAATAATAGAATATGAAGACATGTCAATATACCACATACATATAACAGAGGCACACATCAGATATCCAGTAGTAGGCCTTTCATCATCTTAATCCTTTCCAAAGGAAATTAGATGCCACTGACATATTTTACGGACCAAAAGGACACAA
>NW_023339718.1:19924912-19948169 GCF_004916995.1 Morone saxatilis
GAAAGCTGAACATCTTTGAAATTCCATTTAGTAAGAACATGGAGTATCGCCAGAAACATTTGGTAAGTGGTGAACTTAGATTTGATTTTTTTTTTTTCCGCATGGAGGAGAGAATATCTTGAGGTCCATCATTCAGATAGATATCAGAATAATCTTCAGTAAATTAAGTTAAAAATTTAAAGAATGGCAACAACATTCCTAAACCCTCATCTGCTGGAGTATCTTTACTAAATTCATAAACAAAAGATAACCGAAGCACAGTTATTCACTGGAAGATATTCAGGACATTTCTTCTTCTTAGTATGTGTCGTAAGTAGCTTCTTCCATACAGGCTTAGGTTGGTTTATTGATAATTTCACTCTATTCTGATGATTACATGGAGTATGTATTTATTTATTTTTTACTGAGACTCATACATTACATTTTTTTGTGTTGACCCCCACTCCTCTACTCTCCTCTTTGTTCCTGATGGATGTGAGAGACAAAGAGGCAGGGGGAAAACACAGATAGAGCAGGAAGGGATTTAGTCATTTCCCAAACCTCTAATAACTCCCTTAGGTGGACTGGCGAGAAAAGTGCATGTCTCCACAGCAGAATGAATAATGGAGGGGTTTGTATGTATGTGTGTGTGAGTGAGTGTGTGCGAGTGTATGTCTGCAACCCACCACACAATAATGATAATTGACCAATTAGGAGGCGGGGAGAACCATAAACACCTGGGGCTCATCCAAAAAGGTGAAACATTACAGAATAATCAGACGGAAACAAGGCGAACATCCAATCAGCAGTGTTTTCCTTTTTGTCAGGTCATCAATAATGTCATGCCCCGCTATCGCACACATTTAAAAGTGACATTTTACTGTTTATAAAATAACTGGACTCACTCAACTGCAATGCAAGGAAACAAGGAAGGTGTTTAAATCCCAAGCCTCAAGAACAATATGTGTAACTGCTGTTTTGTTGTTTGATACTGAACTGGTTAGGTCAAGAGCTGTCATACAAGTTCACCCTAAGTTACTAAACACATAAACACGGGACTCTCCAGCTTAATGTAATGACCCTAACTCAATGTTTTGTCCTTCATTTTGGCATGGGTCTAAATACTACAATACCCATGAGCCTAAGGCGCTTTTGCTATGTAGAAGAAAGGCAGGGATTTCAAAACATACCACTGACTTTTTTAGCACAGAACTAGATATTTTGTAACACTTGTTACTCTTTTGGGCTAATGAGTGGACTGAATCTGGAACGTTTTGTACCAATCAAAGCAGTAGTCGAGCTCCAACTTTCACCCCTAAAAAACCCCAAAACAAAACAAAAACATGTATTCTGCTTCATTCTGTCTTTAATGATGAAGGAAAGTTTCCAATCACCAGCTTTCATACCAATATAGTCAGCCCACTACAATGAAGCAAGTAAAGTAAACATATGGGATAGATATGTTCAGTCTATGTGGGAGTGCAGACTGATTGCAAAATACAAACACTGTTTGCTAGGAAGCCCGTTATGACATATTCAGTCTCAAAATGTCTTGAATTGCAGAAAGCAAAAGGGTTTACAGGAAAGTTTGTGTCTGTTTTTTGACTTGGGGTTTGGCAGTAGCAGCTAGTCATTTCAGCTGTATTGACATTTAAAAAAAAATGCACAGCCACTTTGTGCTTTGAATACTTACTTCATGGTCATCCATTTGAGCAGTCATTGATGAAATGCCTTGCTTAGAGGCACCAGAGCAACAATACTTAATGACAAAGAATGATTCACTTCCTGTGTCCCTGGTTTGAGCTGGTCAGGGATTTAAATTGGTGACCTTCCGGCCTTCAGTCCTGACTGACAGCCTCTAAGCCCTGTGCTGACACCACTATTGTCAGACCGCGCTTTGATCCCACCGGACGAATAATGCGTTCATGAATAAAGCAAAACCTGCCTTCCAATACCAAATGTCTGTGCACTTCTCCCTGAGTGTTTGGATTAATAGTCTGGAATAGGTACTACTAGCTATACTTTTATGTTTTCTTACTGCAATGTTTCTGTGTGTGCATTTTCATTTTGTGTATCTCAGCACTAAGAGACTGAAGACAGCACTCCGAGTTAGAGATAATAATCAGTTGGGGTGCTTCTGGTGTGGTGTTGCTGTGCAGGTTATATATTGTTATATACTTTTATACTTATTACTATATTTAATCTATATATATTTTACAACAAGAATGTTTAAAATCAAATAGGATTAGACCAATACATTACAACAAACTATATAAGATATTAAAGAATAATCCACAGTATTTAACTCATATATTAGCACTGATAAGACCTTTAGATTTACATCACAGCATGATCCTGTACTTTGGGAACACACATCTGTGATAAACTCTTTTACCTATCATATTCCACACATGATCTCAACTCTGTAACAGCTAGGGCTTACACTGTACTTTGTAGCTTCTTTGACACCTAAGCAAGTTATATTTACAACAACTAGAACAAGACAAAAGGTTTTGTGAGTTTTGGTGTGGCATGAAGCCAAGCAGTACATAATGTCTTTGGATGCCCTTGTAAATTGAACAATTCCAATTTCAAAGCCAGAAAAGACTTTTTTTAGAAGGATGGTTGAAGGTAAAGACACTATAATTTTTCTACAGTTGTAATAAATGGGGTCCATTGTGGACCAAGACCAAGATGAGCAAGAAAACTGTCAGAAAGATGTCAGAGAAATGTTTTCAAGAGCAAGCTTAAACTGAAACTGTATATTACTGCTGAGTTGTGCACTGTGCACTCCTCAGTGTTGTGGAACTAAACAGAGGGACTGATATCTGTCTGACAGCCATCCATCATGCATTGACCTACTCTGAAATGCAAACATGTCACCTAGATGGCAAGTCCTGCTTCATAACTCTGGCCTGGAAAAAGGATTACATAAACAGTTCTGGGTCACGCTGTGCAGGTTCAAGACATTTGTTATGTAATGGGTCTTTGATTGGCCATGGGTGACCGACAGCCCGGGGCACTTCCTTCTGAGACCCTCAGAGACCCGATCATCACGTCTTCACATAGTGTTTGATACAGCATGTGAAGATTTCACAAGATAATTTCTGATAGAGAGCGTAGTTATGCAATGAGAACTAGAGGAGGTCATTGAGAAGGATGGGTAAAGGTCACTGTTTATGAGCAACAACTGTACTCGTGCAAATGAAACACAATACTGTGAAAATGTGACTGTATGTTCTCTTGTTCAGACATGTCATCCAGCAGATAATGGAGCTTGTAAACTTGATTTCGATGACAAATGGTGTGTGGTGAAGTATGACAGAAATGGACCATTAATTCTAAAGAACTGGCTATATTTGTACATTTTGTAACTTGCATGCAGAGTTTATTATATTAGGAGAGGGCAGAGGGCAAGCAGAGCCAAGCAAGTCGAGAGAAGTCATTCATGTGAAAAGAATTATTGTAGCATTCAAAGACAAACATTTAGCCAAACAATCAATTGGCAACTCTTGCTCGCAGTGAAGAGCCAGCACCATGATTTCAAACAGAAAACTTTATAGTACACCAATTGAACATGCTTTCATAAACTGGCTTAGCAGTAGAGCATAAAAAAAGAACTTTACTTTTATGAAATTATCATGACTTTGAAATTAAAAACACAAATTTTTTGCATGAACTTATCTGCTTTTTCTTCAACATCCATCCCCATAATAAATGTTTCCTACTGCACTCACAGCGGGAAACTGCTGACTACAATTACCAAAGCTGCAGTAGGCCAATAGAGGATTTAGTACCTTGCTCAAGGGCAAGTTAACAGCAGTTAAGGAAAGGGCATTTCGTAATTTTCTCTCCTCAGTTAGATTTTCCTGGCAGGTCCGACCTTCCAGTCACCAGTCCGCCTCTCTAACTTTGGGCTACCGCTGCCTCTTCTGCAACCCTCATCCTGTTTGACTTTTCTGGCACTGGAAGTCGAGTGCTTTTTTATTACAAACTCACAGATACATATTCATTCCTTACTATGCAAGCTCAAAATTCCACAGTTCAAGCTGCCTGGCCTTCGATGCCCAGAGGCGACAGTAGCTGTTTGATCTGCAAAGGCCACGTTTGAACCTCCTGCTGTCGGCTTTAAGCACAATCATTCCTCGATGCTGCTTTTGAAGGGCTGACCACAGCTGCTGTCCTGCCAGAGGATCAGCCTGCACTGTATGTGATGTTTAATATACATAAGATTCAGTCTGGATCAGGGATGAGGATGGAAATATTGATCCTGCAAAGGTTTTTCTAGAATAAATGAACATTCATTCATAACTTCTGATATAAAATAATCTGAAAAAGGGGAAACTTTATCAAAGCCAAACTTGGTTAACTGATCTATGAGGGGGACTTCATTAAATATAGAAGAAGGATTTCATTCCGAATCTATGCACACAAATAGAATAGAAATAAAAATCAATGATGATATGCTTTTGTGATTTGATGTAATGTACAATACACTTTCCAGGTGTGTAGCAGAACATGGAAAAAGGAATGTTTGGAAAAATATTTCATATGTTGTTAACCAGTATTTCCATGCTTTGCTGACACTGATAGCACCTGCTGCTAGAATAACTGGGCTTGCAGTTTTGTGTTGTACAAATATCACCTCACTGCTGTTATTTTTATTAGTTAAAACCTAAGACAAACTTTTATTTGCCTGGTTGCACAGTTATATTAACGTACTAACATGCCACTCTGGGTTGAAAACAGTCTTTCCTCAGATATCAAGCTGCGGTACCTATCAGTTTGCTTCCCAGTACAAAGTAAAACACATAATTGACTGTTTCTATCCTGGTGATGTTGACAGAGCATGTTTGCTCTTCCCAGCAACAGCCTGCTTCACTTTGAAATAGGAGGGTTTCAGTCCTAACAGAGCAGCTCCACAGAAGAAATGTGCCGCTCGAGGACAAATTGATTCTGCCATATGTCATAACACAAAATTTTGTGATATAAAACATGAAGATTTGCATCATGGAGCTGAAAAAGGTTTCGAAAACACAGACCAACTGTTATTGGATGGACAGCAACTTTTCTGATGCTAAAGTGGTGTTTTCTTGAATTTGTGTGCAATTAACAGTTAATTAATTGATTGTTTGATCTATAGAATATCATATATAAAATGTCCTAATGCCCAAGGTGATGCCTTCAAATGTCTTGTTTTGTCCAACTAACAATCCAAAAACCAAAGAACCAAAAAAACATTTACCATCACATAAGAGCAGCACATCTTCACAACTGAGAAGATGAGAATAATTCCTGAGAACGATTAATCAAAAGTAGATGTGTCTTGATAAACTAATCATTTCATTTCAGATTTCAACACTGAAGTACTGCTGATTATCTGAACAAAATACACTTTTTTCCCACTTCACCTGTCACTGTCACCTTTTGGATGGGAATCAAAAGCTGGTATTTTCCTCCACACCCTCAAATTTCAGCTGCAGATACTACTGTACATTTTCTTTTTTTTAATTAGAACATTTCCAATTCTGTCTACACCTGACCAGTGGCAGGATTTCTTTGCAACAGCTTGTGCCCTTGTTTCCCCTTGGAGAGAGTGATGATGCCGAACCTTATGACAGTACTTCCTTAGGCGTTGTGCACACAGAGCTCATGCAATCATATTACAGGTCTGGTTTTCTGTCTGCTCGAACACCTTTGCCCTCATTCAGCAGAACTGATGTTCAGCTGCTCAGGAAATATGATCTCATGTCAAATAATTTTTCCGTTTATCCATGAGAAAGAAAAAGTTACACTGTTAGTTGCTATATTTTAAAACAGTGTTAGTGGATTTAATAGTGGATTTCTCAATATGCAAATGCTTCTCAAAGAAGAGCTTTTTTGTTCTAGCTCTATACTGGATCTTACAGTATTCGAAATACCAGTCCTTTCTCCTCTAACTTTCTGGCTACTTTCACAGTCTGATTATTACTTCTAAGAGTTACTTGCTTTCTTTGAGGATGACATTGAGGATGCTGGGAAACTGGGGCGCGTCGGCGTATGACTCCCTCACAAAACCAAAACTGAACTCTTACTTATGCAGGCAAGGCGTGGATGAGCTTTCTGGCAGAGGAACCCAGTCACATAAGGTAGAAAGCAGCTCATTTACACACATTGCCGCAGGCATGAGGGAGGGTGCAGAGGAGACGGAGGAAGATGAGGCTAATTATTCTCCCCGCAGAGAAGCAGGAGTATCCCCTGGCTTTCTACAGGGGGGTGGCTTGTCAGGATATGATTCCCTGGTGAGCAGAGAAGAGACATTGAGAAGATTAGGGGAAAGGAAAAAATATGACAAATAGCAACTAGAAAACAGATTTTCCATTAAAAGTGTTTCTAACAGCTTAGACCAAGTGTTTTTCAAAGGCCTTAAAGTTAGCTTTTCAAAGTTTACTTGTTGCTGTCTTATTTATTTTTTTATTGTTGATTGTTGTTGATTTTACCCTGACCTAACTTGACCTTTCATTTGGTCCGAATGAAATGATTAGCTGGCTGACCTTCCTGTCTACCTACCTACCTGCCAACCTCCACACACTCTGCCCCTAAAATGAATGCGCATGACCAAAGTCTTCCACAAGCTGACCTGGCAGATATTGCTAAAGTTACCGAGCTGGTCGCACAAGAATAAAAGAAAAAGAGTAGCCAAAATGTAGTTCCACCTTTACCCACAACAGTTTGCACTGCTAAACAAAGCAAGGAAAGAAACACATAGGTACAACAGGGTATGACACAAAAAGTTTAGACAGGCCAAACCAGGGTCCACATCGGTGTTAAGTTGAAAAGTCACACTGATGGCAAGAACTGAGGAACAGGTATTACCTTGTTTGTTTTGTTTTCAGAGAAAATGTGTTATTTTCCAAAACTATGTAGTCAGGCACTGTGTGTTCATGTGTTTTAGAGGAGTATGTTTAAAGGGAGCCCCTAAGGGAGAGGGTGGAATTTTTTCAGTTGGATACTTCTACTTGGAATCTACCTTCCCTAGCTTTAACCCAGGTAACAAGTCTGCACACGTGGCTGTGTTCTGGTACCAAAAGACCAAATGTAGACTCTGGACCAGACATGGCCAATACAGCGACATGTTGTAGATCTGGAGATCTTATACCACCCATGTTAATTTGTTAATTATCTTTTCTGTAGGAGAGATTGTGTTGCGTTTACTTGCACTAACTTCGACACAGTTTGATTGTAGGAAAATAATGTCTACAACATAAAGGCTTTGTCTAAGCATATTCACCATGACACGTTTTATATAACTTCTAATTACTGAACTATTCCATAACAAAAGAACCCCTCTATACATGAGTGAAAAAGATCATGGAGTTTTATTTGCCAAACCAAGGTGCATCATATGGTGACTTGATAATGAATGGGAAGCCTGAGGTTCTCTGGGACAGTGATGCATCATTGTGTCTGAGCAGCGCTGCAGTCTGCAGCACAGAGCAGATTAAAACAACCAGGAAGAACAACAACTTAATTGATGAGCACATCAGGCCCTCTCAGACTGTAAAGAAATGTATCTTTGGTCCCCTTCATGAGAAGTTTGTTCTCTTTGAGACAACTTCAAACAAACTTTTCCCACAAGAGAACAAGTATTGACTCTGCTTTCTTGGATTAAATAATCAGCCTGGAAGTCCACTCAGACACACAGGATGAACCTGTAACTTTAAGAGGAAGGGGTGGTTTTCTTGATTGCACTCCCACTATGTGATTTAGGTTAATTTCTATGTAACTCATCTAACACAAACCCACAGAGCTCTTTATGTGGAGAGACAGATTGTGGTCTTTGAGTGAGGAGTAATCCACAAGGATCATCCTCTCTGGTCTTTCTTTGTGCTCCAGCTGACAATTATATAACGTACCAGGGATTAACCTACTGCATAGAACATCTCATATTCCCATCGACATTCTGTTTTATGTCACAATCACACTTGTTGTGTCGAATGCATTGTGATTGAAATGACAGTTAATATAGTTTAGTTGTTCAGAAGAAAATATGAAAATTATCCACAAATAAATCCTGATTCAACTGATCCACACTTGTTTATAAGACCCAGTCAAGCAGTTTTAAATACGGCTCCATTCACCTGTTTTATGTGCATTTTCCATTAGTACCTAAAGCAGAAGGTCCAGAAATTACATTTCTGAAAAAAAAGCAGACATATTTTTGACGTCACCTTGACGTATTATTTACTTCTGCTTTTTCTACTGCTGTCAGAACATTCATCTCATACTGCCACTCACCGTAGTTGTTTTCACATTACCCCGAATAATGTCCTGAGAATCAGGTCAGGACATTGTCCAAATTAGCTTTTTCACACATGTAGTGCACAACAGGAGATTAGCCATGTCAGATGTGTTCTCACATACTGGGAATTTCACAAAACTGAGACTGGTAAAATGACCACGAACCACAATTAACTGTAATGGAAGCAGAGAAAGGTGAGAAGGGAGAAATGGAGGGCAGTGTGAGTCCAGTCTCCCTGCCTATAACTGACTATGAGCAGGATGCACTTTTTACTTTCTCCATCATAGATGACATAGACAGGAATTAAAACGTGAGGCAATTGATTTGGACATTTTCGTTCTCACATACAGCTCCTCCGGGTAATGTTTAGAGTTCAGGGTTCCAGTGCATATGTGAAAGCGCTTATGACAGGCAAATATAAAGACCACCAAACTCTTTGGTTCTAGACCAGACATGGACCCTTAGTCTATGAACTCTATGCACTGAAAAGCTATAATGGATCAGAGTTACCAATGCACAATTAATTATGTGATATCTTCTCCCACCCTCATGAATATTTTCTTTTTTTTTACTTCAGGTTTATTGGGCAAAGTTAAACAAACACACATTACAATTATTAGAACTGCTACTACCCAACTGCTTTTATTCACATACAATTTCCCTTCACTTCTAGCCAAGGTGACCATTGGTCTGTGAATTGTGCATTTCACAGTCTCAGCATCAAAGTTATTTTTTTCCATTGTGTAACTTCCTTTAACCACTCCCTGCCATGTGTTGTAGGATGGAGGATCAGTTTTAAGTGAACTCAGTGCTATTGCTTCCTTGCAAGAATAATATGCAGTAAGTACATCTTTTTCCTGCTCACCACAACTTCTGGGATAGCCTCAAGGATAGCCAGCAATGGGTCCCTGGATAGAAAACCAAATATGTTATCAAAAATATCCCTCAAAAAGTTATCCAAGAGAGGGCATCTCCGAAATATATGCATATGATTTGCATACTCATCTCCACATGTCCTCCAACATGCACTTGCTGACTATTTTGGAAAAGATGACTTTATGAGTACTTGAGTACTTTTTCCAAACCTCTTCACTAATTTCTAATTTCTACTCCCTCCTTCTATCTCCTTCCCATTTCTGTTTAATATAAAGAGTGTTTTCTTTCATACTAGATAATGCTCTTTATAGATTGGATATTGGTCTCCCTGGGTGATTTCTGTCTTGAGTTCCTTTTAGATGACACTCAATAGGAGAATCAGATTTCTTAAGGCTATTCCAGTTTGGATGTTTGAACAAAAAATGTCTTCTCTGAAGATACCTAAAAAATCTGATCTTGGCAGGTTAAATTTATCGGTCAATTCTTTTTTAATTCCTGATTCTCCATGAGCTGGTGGACAAAATGTCTCCATCTGTCTCTGCTCGCATCTTGTTTTTGGGGCATAAATCCCTGTCTGAAATCCAGATGCTTAGTTCCCTTAGTTGACATCCAGTAGTGCCTAGGGTGAGGGACTCTCCATCCTCCTTGTTGTAGGTAACTGTAGGACTTTTTCACATAAAGATATATACTGTGTATATGAATATAAACTAAAAATTATCTTTACCTCCTGTTGTTTACTTCCATCAGTAAAGAATGTGTGTTTGCGTTTTGAAAACGCAAAATGTACTCCTCCACAAACAATGCAAATTGCTTTTAACTCATCTTTTGTACTTTTGCATTCGTGTTGATTTTTTTAAACTGGTTGTCACAGCTTGCAGTTGCCTCCCACAGAGTCTTTTGTTGGTTGGAAACAACGGTACATCTGTGGTGAGCCTGTTTTTTAAAGTGGAACTTTTATGGCAGCATTTGCTGCTTGGCAGGTTGGATATGTGCCAGTGTACAGATATGATGAATCCAAAAATCTGAAGCTATGTTCTGCGAGGTGTGTGTTTTTGTTGTGAGCGAGGAAAACACTAAACTGGCAAATTTTGTTGGGCATTTTGGCATCAAAAAAATCTTCCCTACAAAGAGGAAAAAAATAGAAGACCAAACAAAGCAGGAACTTGTTTTGCACAAAGCACATTTATTGGATGGTTCATGGTGTTTTTGTCTGTTGAGTTTTAGTTGTTTTTTTGTTTTTTTTCAGGATTTAGTCTTGGTATGTGTGTTGTAAACAGCATGTGTCATGTCATTGCATTGACCTGTAAATCATATCTGTTCTATTTTAAACAGCACATTTGTTCTTAGAGCTGATGTCTGTCAAATACTTGATGCTGACGTTTGCTTCAAACAGGCATTGATGAACTCACCTGTCCTATTTTCTGACATGAACCAACCCAGCTGTTTACCAGAAAGCCTTCCGCAGAAGAAGTGCAGCCTATGTATTTGTTTTTTTTTCTGTGATGAGACAGGAAGTAAATATATGTGGCAAACAATCAGGGTTATGTTTAAAATTACTTTTTGACATTTTTGAATTTTAGCAGTATTATTTAGTACTAAGAGACCCCATCTCTCATTCATTTTCCAATGATTTCACTGAGATTTGTTAGCAGGCTTTTCCTACATTAACTGATAATGTGGAAGAATATTTAAACTACTTTACATGTTTTCATCTGTCTCACACTTTACACATCTTCACCTCTCCACCAGCCCACCACCACCAGTGTCAAGGCCACATCTATAGCTCCTTAGGTTCATCTTCCATTGGCTGCTATTTATTGGGCTCTATCCCACCAAAGTCTTCTGTCAAATGAAGGTTCTAGATAGATGTTAAAATATGTTTGATTATAGGTTATATTTCCGCTATTTTCTTTAGTCTGCTTGAAGGAGATAATACTTTTACCCACAGGTGCTGGTGAGAAGATGATGTGCAATCCTAAAATCCAGGTTTAGACAGAGTTCAAGGGTTTATGCCTTTATTAGATAGCAACAATGGAGAGATGACAGGAAACAAGTGAGAGAGAGGTGCTGGATTTGAACCAGGGACATTGTGGTCTATGGTCAGAGCCTGACCCTGCATGTTTTTGAGTGTTGAGTTTTTGAGTGCTGGCACCCCCATGCATAAGTGTTATGGTCTCATAGAAAAGAATGATGGGGGAGGGGATTCTCATGTAGTGTTAATGTCAGTCTGAACATGGCCTAAATCTTTCAATTGTTTATTTATATTTTATCTTAATTTTATCTTAGTGTTTCACCGAAGACATTTGACTGTGATGTGTCTATGTGTGTTTTCCTTTTTTAACAAAAAATAATAATCTGGGGAAAAGCATGGATTCTGTGTCAAAATTAAATTGAAAAAAACTGAATATACAAAATATAATTTTACACATTTCAAAATATTGAGTTTGGTATTGAAAAACACCTGCGTCAGAAACCTATTGTGCGAGTGTGAATGTGCATGTGATATTTGAGTATGGGACTTGGGACTTGTTGTTAGGGTGTTACATAGGCCAGGCTTCCTTTTCACTCTACAAGAGGCCAACAAGCAAAACATAACATCACTGACCCACATGGGCTTGGAACGCCAAAAGTACAGTTTGTACACACACACACACACAGGGTTGAAACAGGATGCAGAGGAAGAGGAGGCAGCACATTAAAGTACAGTCGGGTACATTATGCTACAGTACAGTTTGTTCTGCTGAGACAGACTACACATCCCACCTTAAAACCCCCAGCAGCCCCCAGTCTCAGTGCTGAAATGTGTCCTAGTTATGCCTCATCTGCGAGGAATACTACAGCATCTTAATAATTCATATCCACAGAACTGAGAGTGATGCCTTCAAGATGTGCAAATCTGGAGCAGCTGCAAATAAAATAAATATATTGTGTGATTTGTAGCTACAGCATCAGTTTTAAATCAGAAGGTGGTACCTAAATCTCCAGAAAACTTTCCCTTTCTGCAGAACAGCTCCAGGATTCACACCTGATGATAGAAGGTTCAACTCTTAGAAGGCAATGAAAAGTCATCATAAGCCGCTCATAACAACCAATATAACTATTCAGAAACTAAAACTACTTGGTTAGAAAGGTGACTTTATGGTTAACAGAAACTATATTGGCTGTGTGGTAGCTTGAAACACACTTTTAATTATGTGCTCAGTGTATTCACAATATTAGCTGGAATACTGAAGATCTCAACTAGATTTTGACATGATGCCTCAAGATCCGGTTATAAAGCAGGACCCAAAGCAGGACAGTTGTCTGCTATGCCCGATTGATTATCCAGTACTGCATCTGCCTCAACAGTTATATTAACATCATGCTTCTCCCCTTGCTACTTATTGGGGACAGATATTACTTACAGGACTGTAAGAGATCACGAGTCAGGGAGACTTAAACATGTAATTTTAAATATTTGGACAAACAATCAGCTGATCAGTATCTGAAAAAGAAACCCAACTGTCAATCATCTCCAATAGACAATGACCTTGACCTCAGGGACATGTTTATGTTTTTCATCTTTTCTTGGTAAAGAAATACAGTGTCATCCAGAGTGTCACCCCCCGCTGCATAGACAGACATTTGTAATTATACTACAGAGATTACTATAGAGAATGGCTTATCTAAGAATAGAATGAACTGCTCTGTATTTTTCTATGCAGGGAATGTGAAGTCATTTGTGAATGGTCATTAGGGAGCAGTGGGTTTCCCTCCTCAAGTGAACGGAGCAAAGTAACCTTTAAACCACAGAGCTATTTTTCAAAAGTTGCGCAACGCCAAATGTCAACACTAGACAGATGTCCCTCACAGAATCTTTCCGCTCAGAGTTAAACTGATGAAAAATGAGACACATTTTCTGCTGCGTGCTGTTATCATTTGGAAAACCATAATATCCTCAGATTTCATGTTGCCCTTGACACACATGCTCAAAGGTCGTCACAGGTTAAGTTCAGGGCTGCGATATATTTGGGTTTTTCCTCTGGGTTTTAATTTTAAGGACTCCAAACTTGTGTAAGACTTCTTTTGTCAAAAATGCAGATTTCTCCAGAGTAATTCCCTGCAGCAGAAAAAAATGTTTTCTTACCCCCCCCCCCCCAATTAAGCTTCTATCCCCCGGACTCTGCCTTGAAGGTGGTCTGTGAAATAACACTCAATCACTCACAGCCTTTGGACAATTATATTTCATAATAAGCGTGAGACAGACTTGCTTTCATTTTCTCAAAGGAGTAATTTTCCCTCCCGCGCTCTGTAAACGCTGCCGGCTTCTCAGGTTTGAACTGCAGGCAGTTATCAGAGGTCTTATCTGGGTGAAATGGAAATGAACGTTAAAGACAGAGTGAGTGACACCTCTGTTTGTGGAAGTTAATTTGACAGAACAACATTCCCCTTTTTTTATTTTTTTATTTACTGGCCGCCTCATGACACCAGAGAAAACTGGTGTTATTCAGTTAAGCAGTCTTAATGTCAGGGTGTAAAAACATACATCCTATTTCCTACAGGACGCAATTATATACCGTTCACAGGTTTCATTACATTTACAGGCAGTGTTTTTGAAACTGTGACCCTTCTGATTATGGGTCATGCTACTCTTGCTCTTGCCACCATAGATTCAGGAATAGGCAGCTAGTTGGGTTAGCCAATAAGTTGTACCAGAAGTAGATGCAGCGAGCTACAATAGCTAACCCAGGAGGGAAACTACTTTTACTTTCAGTTGGACTCATAGATATAGCATAACATATTTTGTTATATATTTGTTATGACTCCAGTATCCCGGCAGCAGTGCAAGCTTCTTATAGCTTTCCAAATATACAGTTTTGCATAAATCACGTCATGCAGTTGTCTGTTGCCAAACAGCATATTTCTCGATCTCTACACTGACGGTAGCAAGTGCAAAGTTATCATGACCCATGTTCAGAATGGATCAGATCTAATTGATCATTCTCAAGACTATTTGGAGTGGGTCTGACTGTATTAAGGTCCCTTTTGTATTTAGTATTTTTTCATTTTCTAATTTAATATATAAATGTCAGATTTAGAAGACTTTACAAGTCAGTTTCCAACATTTCTATAAAAATCTTTACAGGTATCTAAACGGAACGGGGGGGGATTAAAATTTATTCTTAAAACGATTAAATGAAGTAAAAACTAAAACATGATGAGCTGTGATTAGTTATTCAGTTACTCTCACTCCTCTTGTTTTGGAAATACACTGTCTGTCATATTTCCTTTGCTGGGATTTACTGTAGTCAGATCATTCTAAATCAGGCATCATTTTTGTAATTTTCTTGCAACTCTGAAGCTAAGAGGTTGTTTGCCCATGTAAAGGTGCAGCTGGTGGATTTCTTTCAGAATGAAACACAAAAAGTAGGCAGATGGAAAGTTAGCTTGATCAATTTGTTTATCTTGTTTGCTTTTTCACACTCCCACTTTTCCACCAGATCTTTTTTTTTCGCTTTTCTCACATTCTAGGCAGGCTGTCTCTCTGCCCTCCTGCTTCACTGTTTTTCTCGTTATTTCTTTACTCCTCTGTCTTTCTCACTGTTTATCTACCATCTATTCACAGGCAAAAATAAAACTGAGAGCCTGAGTCCATCTGGACCTGTTGTGGCATGCCATTTGGTACCCTGAACGCCAGCCAGCCCTGGGCCGCCATCTGTGCCATTCTTTGTCACAGAGGTACTGCTCTGGGGCATCGCCAGTGGCACACAACCATCCATCTATCCATCCATCCGTCCATCCGTTCATCAGTCCTCTTGTAAAAGGAAATAGCAAGAGAGTCAGAGAGAGAAAAGAGTCCTAAAAAGGCCTGTTCCAACTGACTGACTCGCCCTTGCTGTTACATAAAGCCTTCAAATTATGTAATCTTGGACATCTTGTCCAGTCTTCTGTTTTCTGTGTGGGTGGTTCCATCTCTCAAGGCTGGATGGTGGGATGAAAGGAGGTGTAGAGAATGTGTGTTCGTCATGTATGGAGTCAGGCAGATTAGTGGGCGCTTGTTTTTCGGACAGTAGCGTTCCTTTGCATTTGTAGCTGACAATGGGAGCCTCAAGTCCCAGCGTGGCACTTTACTTAAGAGCCTCGACCATGGGCTCTCCTCCAGATCAACGAGTGAATGCCAGAGGGTGATGAAGTGGCAGGGGTGAATGCATATGTGTGTATGACGGAGAAATTTCATGCATGGGAGTTGTGTGTTTGTTGGAGGGTGAAGAGGGTGTGTTGGAATTGCAACCCGCTGGGCCTGAGACTCATTAGTTGTGATGTCGATACTTGCTGCTAGGCTGCACACACACATATGCACACACTTGCAAACACACAGACTGGAGACGTGACCATGCTGAGAATCCCTGGTTCTCGCTGTTTACCCATTGTTTCCTTCTGTGCGTCACCAGATTAGTGATTCAAAGAGATGGGAGGCTCCACCAGGGAAGCCTCTGATAGCTTTGACATGTTTTGCAGTTTACATTGTGACATTTATCAGTCTGGGAGATACAGTGCAGAGAAGGGGGGTTTGTCTGTCTCACTTTTTTCCCTGAAGTATGTATGTAAAGAAAACACTTGAACCTCATCTGGCCAACAATAAATACTCCATACATCCATGTCCTCATGTAACATTGTTGGCTACTCCAGTGATCGGCATCATGTTTCTTACAAAAAAAACATCACCAATAAAAAGTTGCATCATGATATAGCTGCAAGAGTTCAGTTCAGTTCATTTAATATTTGTCCCAAGTGGGCAAACAGAAAAACACATAATATAACAACACAGAAACAAAGAACAATTGGCATGAGCACTGAGTCATATAAGTGATTTAAGCTCCTCTGGAGTAGGATGTGAGTGTCCACCAAAACCTATGGGCCTATGAATAGTATAATGAGCAGTGTAATCTACATCATCAACAACAAAACATTTCATAATTCGGGAAATTGGCATCACCACCCCGCTTACCTATTGTACTGCAAAAAGGGGTATTGTAGAGAAAACAAATTAAATACATTGTCAAATTGATATGTTAATTAACAATATTTCTTTATTATGCTGATAAGAAACATCTTTTCTGGTGGAAAAAGGTAGCATATAGCATAATTTCATTTGACGCACGCTGCAGTAAACAAGATCTGGTGAGCCAGTTTGATAAATATGCTGCTTTTCTTGAGCACTGATGTGTCTCAGCTGTAATGTATCCTGATATGTAACATGTTGTTTTTGTGTGTTGCCCTTTAGTCCTGGCATTTCAATACCCCTTGTCTGGTAAATACCTATGTGCCACTTTAATGGATGACCATATGAGGATTAAATGTTTTAGCCCTAGAATTCCCTAAGTTGTATAAATATTGTATTCATAGTTGAGAGCTTATTCTTCTTCAAATATTTGTAGTACATGCTGTTTAAAGTTCTGTGATATTTTATTAATCCAGACTCCAACTTTAAAAATGTGCTCATAAATACTAATATTATTAGACTTTATTGACTCACTGTCGAAAAAAGGTCTTTTCACTCAGAGGTCAGAGCGCAGGGTCAGCTTCATGATGGAGCCTTCATGCCATTCATTCTGTCTCAGAGAAAAATGAAGCCTTCAAAAACTCTGACTCTCTCTGATAAACTGGATGACTTCAGATTCATTTAACAAGAAAATTGGAAAAGCCATTCTTCTAATACCAGGAATGACCTTCAGTCAGTGTTGACTGAAGGTCTGGGTAGTGGAACAGAGGCACTCCCATCATCTGTCATTTTCCAAAAACACATTTTCCAAGGAATAACTCTTCTTACCATCTTCCAACTGGATCACCTTATCTCACACTTAACTGTTTGTTACTTCAATTCACTATTTTCTATTTCTTCATGTTTTGATTTCTCACCACTTCTTTCTTCTATGAGCACTTAAGAGTCACAAAACTGCCATCAGGCCAATGTGTCTCAAACCTATAATGTCCCAGGTAGCCAACATGGCTTGGACCAGCAGTCCCCAAAATCATGGCAGGTTACCACACAAAGGCGCCAGATGTTTGATGTCGTGTTTCATCATGTGCCTCAATCAGCCAAAGTACATGGGTCTATTTCCAGGCAGTAATACTGCCCCAAAGCCGGTCCAAGCACTGCTAACTAATAGTTTATAGTATATCAGCCGACAACCCCAAAATCTATCCACATCTGGCCGTCATATATGGGCCAACCAAAGCTGGCTCACGTTTGGTCCTCCAGTGCCAAAACACTGCCGTGTATGCGAATAATCAGCTGGGATTGGCCTAACTCTGCCGACTGGCTTGTAATCCTGAAAGCCCAGGAAAACTAACACTTCCTACACCCAAAACAGCCTAAATCCAGCACACATGCTTACCAGATTCATGCAGGACTATGATGTAAATTGGCATAAATACGCTGGTCCAGTTCTGGGTGCCGATGCTAGCCCGAATGATGCTAACATTTGACTGACCAGAGCCGACTCACATTTGATCCTCTGGTACAAGAACAAAGGAAAGTTACCAGCTGAGGTAAGCCAAAAAGTGAGCAACACTAATACTAGTAAATTAAGTCAACTCAACTCAAGTCAACTTGATGTACAGTTTTGAGTGGTTAAACCCAAATTCCTCTTTATTTCTTATGTTTATATAGTTTATTGATGTATTTTTTCCATAAACTAGCAATATGTCACTTGTGACTTATATGACACATGATCAGCTGTGTCAGGTTATTGCAGTGCATGTTCTTGGATCTCCCATCTCCCATGTAAACGTTCTGTGATGGTTTCATGTTGATCCAGGGTGGGGCATCCTCTCTCACCCTGCTGTTCTTGTGAGGGGAGGAGGGCAAAGTGGAAGTAAAGGAAAAGGGGGAGTTGGGGTTGAGTTGGGTGGGTCGGTTTGTCTTGGCGATGTCTCATTGTTTCCCTGGTTTCCTCAAGTCACTTCCCCCACACTGCAAACATATGAAATAAACAGAGAGATACACAGACAGAGTAAGACAAAGGTCGAGAGGGAGTCAGATATTCTCTGACGTCAGCAATCCCCTCAGTGCAGAAATTGTGCAAAATATTTGTTGGCTAGAAGATAGAAGCTGATATTTCAAGACAGAAGTTGCTGACAAACTGTTGTGCGTGTTGTCCATACAGTGTTTTTATTTTTATTTACCACCCCAAGAGGGTGAGAGGGAAGTTTTTTTTAATATATATATATGTATATTCATTCTCATAATGAAATGTAACTTTTGATGTTATAGTTGACTCCTACAGGATGTAATAAACATAGGCTGAAGTAAGACCCTTCAGATCTATGCTGTGCTAGAAAAAAATAAAAAAAATAAATAAAATGCACAATGAGTACAGAATCCATTTTGCCTTATTTTTCTGTAGTGGCTAGAAAGGTCCAATTAAAGGTGATTGAAACTGATAATAATCACAAATGAAATTTAAAAAAAAAATCTTCTTTTTCACGAGACTAGGTATCAGAACAGAATATTTTAAATGACAAAAGGAAAAATAAATTCTTATTTTATTGAATAATTCATTTAACAACCTCTGCTCCGACATTGTATTGTATCATTGTGTCAAAGCAATAAAGCCATCAGTGAATTAAATTTAACACGAATGAGTTAAAATGACATAAAAGGAGACACACACACAAACACACACTCCCACACACCTCTCAGACACCCAGCTGCTTAAGCTAATTACAAGCGTTCCCAGACCAGTAACCCCCGTCCCTCCAGAAGAGCTCCTCTGTGTTTTTATGCAGTTAATGATATTATTGTTTGGCAACACTGCTGGGTCTTCACCGCTCCTCTTAATGCCACTGCACCTGCTTCCTCTAACACTGCTGACGGCAGGTGAAAGAATGAGTCTGGCAATCATTTATTACTGGCAGAGCAATCAGGAACTGGGCTGAATGTTTTGTATTCCTGTCCAGACGAAAAGAGACAGGAGGTGTTTTGCTACAGGAAACTACAAATGTTTCTTCCCATAGAAATTAACCAGTGGAAGTGTCAATTTGGTGCTCAGACATCTCATGTGTATGAATTCACCACATGTGACTTTCTTCCAAGTGTACATATATAGAATCTTTGGAAACTTTGGGGTTTTCTCTAGAATTTCAAAGAAAGTTTTGTGGTTGATTGATTCACTTCCCAAAACCAGTTCAACTAGTATCAACTAACAGGAACCTAGTTTAAAAATAAACAAAATAAATGAATAAATACGAACTTTCACATTTACAAGAGTCTACGACCAATACTGTCTATATCCCGCTTCTTCCGGATCATTTAACATTGTAGCTTTGAGTCACGATTTCTCCATTCCTGCCTAAAATCATAGCAAAAAGAATCCACACTGAGTAGGTTTGGAGCAGAACTAAAAGTATTTACTCTTTAGTTAAAGAGTGTTTAGTCTTCACTCAGTTCAGTTTGTCCAGACAGGTGAGAACAATGCCATTCAAACTCAAATACCTGCATCAGAACGTCTGCAATACAAGTCGCTGGCCTCCACAAACACAATCTGAGGCTGATCTGTACAAACGAGCGTGTCTGGGTGGGATAGCCATTGTTTATGACAGTTTAGAGAGACAGTCTGTGCACTTCGTGAGTCCAGACGGGGGTGAGGACAGCTGGAGAAACAGACAGATGAGCTTGGAAACGGATTGGATTCACTGACTGTCCCTCTTTGCCTAATTTTTTTAATCACTCAGTTTCTACGTCTCTCCACAGACTGCTAGAGTGAAAACAGTTTGCTCCCATAGGTCTCATTAACCATGAAAACACAAAACTGTTGCATAAGAATACAGAAAATATAACAGTATGTAGAGGATTTTAAATGTGGACATATGGGAGTGGGTCTCATTTTGAGGAGTATATAGAGAAGTACATTTAAGAAACTCTAAATACTGAAGTATATACAGAGATCTCTACTGAGGAAGAAAGTGAGAAACTCATCCTCACATACAAGCAGCTATCCTTTGAACCCTGTCTCTCTCTGCTCTAGTTAATACTGCAGAGAACATTGAGTCAATGGATGAAGACACAGCGCCTGACATAACAGTCAGCTCTTTCTTTCTCAGTCGACCAATAGTTTTATCTGCTTTGAGGACAGTCAAAAGGAATGAGCCGAGGGGGATTTCAGTTTTATGAATAATTGTTAGATTTGTTGATGCTATTATTTTTGTTATATATTTTTTGGGGGGGTGCTTTTTGCCTTTATTGACAGGTTAGGCACGGGGGGAGGGAGGGAATGACACGCAGCACGAACCCTGGGCCGCTGCAGCAAGGCCTTGGTACATGGGCCGCCATCATTAACAGGTGAACTACCAGGGCCCCCCTTGTTGATGCTATTCTTATCGGTTCTGTCTCCCAAAGACAGGGATTTTCATTTTTATAAGTAGGAAAATAAGTTCATAGGGATGCTAGCAGCTCTGAAAAGGCTATAAATCTTGTTAAACAAAATTGGTGGATGAATGAAAGTGAATGGAAGCTTTTCTTAAGACTGAATGTAGAGTGAATTCTAGATTCGATGATTCCATGCAAAATGAGGCAAAAACAAGATTAAAGAGAAGTGCTTCATCAGTTAAAGACATACCTTCACACGAGTAGCCCTGTTGTACTAGAGAGGCAAATACCTGCCGCACTGACGTACCAAGTCAAGCATGTGTATGAAAACAGCTATTGAGTCCTACATTGTAGACTTTGGTTAATTTTAACTTTATCAGCTCAGATGTTCTTGGAGCTAGTCCTTAGCATTTTAACATGCTAATGTTGATGAGCACAGAGAGAGAGCAGCAGAGAAAGGAATTGGGGACGCAGAGAGGAGTAATCGAGAGCAACTTAAGGTCATGTTTGTTGTGAGCATTATTTAACTAAAAACTCTGACAGTTACAGATAGATTTGTCTTCCACAGGTCTTCTCTGATCTGCTCTAAGACAGTGCTGTTGGAAAAAATAGAGAAACATGAGGAGAGTAATCAGTTTTAAGCCAGTGATTCAGAGAGATAAAGCCTCATTTGAATACCAGTTTAGACTGATTACCACCAAAATCCTACCGCTTTGGTGACATTTTCACAGTATGCCCTGTTTTTAAAGACTGTAAACAGATATTTAAAGGTAGCTGAACAGGGAGCAAAGCTTTGGTAATTTTATTTTAGAGATAGAAACGGTCTGATGCAACTTTCTGCTTGGAAAGTGAGCTGTTGAGCCCAATTATCAAACAGACTCCTCGGAAATGTCATTGGGTTGTTACAACACATCCAGAAGGCTTTAGGATAACTTTTGGCATCATAGAATCAATCCTAAAAACTAGACTATCTTTATATAAGACTTAAACCCCATCAGCCAAAAATATATTTCTTCCTCCAGAATAGTGTTTTCATTTCCTCTTTATCTGTCTTTCAGCTCAACTACAGTGTTGGGTGACATATCAAAACAAGAGGTACATTTTTGTGCTTTGCTCAAGTTCAGCACTGAAGTTGTGTCACATAAAGGTCAGTGGTTCTTAGTTCAGGGGTTGAGACCCCCCAGGAAGCCACAAGAACATTAGATGGGGCTTTAAGATGATTTATGGCATTTACATTTAAATACCGGTACTATTTTATTTTTAAATCTTTGGATAAACTCTTAATCTTGTAAATAGTTAAATGTTTGTGCATGCGTGTAGGCCTCCTCCAAAGAATGATCGAGTAAAATTGCCTCAAAGAGGAAGAATAATATCATCATAAGTACTGTTTATCATTCAGCTTGTTAATGTTGGCAAGGTTTTCACGGGATTGCACATTACAAAAGTTGAGAACTGTTGCTCTGGTTTTACTTAATGCTTCATGTTATTTCATGCTTTCAGTTAACTTTCGCCCTCATTTCTTCGTCTTTGATCTATACGACTGTCTGCTTCTTATATGTTCAAAGCCATAGGGATACCACTCCCACAACCATGGAAATGGCCCAGTTTTTACTGTTATATAAGCACATTCCTCGTTCAATTGGAACCAGTTCTTCCACGTGGTTTTGATCAGCTGTGCTCTGAAGTATTAGGTGTTGATTGACAGTAGTAGGGGCTTGGATGTGGGAGAAGTGGGTATACAGGGAGGTAGGGAGGAGAGGGGCTCCCCCTGTGTGGTCGGGATCAGTTTACCAGAAGAAATGTGGACGCTTGTTTGCACTGTGAAAACAGTCCGAGCAGTGAATTGCCAGGCATTCCATAGCCACCAAATGGGGGTCGCCTCGGTGACAGGTGGGACGCATTCCTCGCAATCCCAGGAATTCAGAAGCCGGGGGAGATGGTCGGGGGGCCTGATGCCGGAATCTGGAGCACTGAATTCAAGGAGTTTGAGGGTCCTGCAGTATTAAATCTGGAATGTTTTAATTGATTGATTTATCAAACCTTAAACTGCATTACTTTTATTTGGCAGATGCTTTTATTCAAAGCGCCTTACACCTAAATTATACTTTCCACATCTGCTTAGCTGCATGGGTCTTTGAGGGTCCAAAAGACAGATATTTGGTTATGTACCCATGTTCACAAACTCTGACAAACGTGTGAACACATCTGTGTATGCAGACACACACTGTAGTGTGAACACAGCCGTGATGGGGTTCAGTTAACCTGCTCTTCTTTCATTGAAGAGATACTCTTCTGGTATAATGGATAGAAGCATCTACACTAAATCTATGGGAACCACCGTTGTTGTTTAATGAACAGTGTTCTTCTTGCACAAACGCATAGATTGAACCCTGGCAAGGTTAAGGTTTGGTGTCTTTGACATATGGACAGAAGTATTCTTCAGTTCAAAGTGTTATTATATGTTATTGTTGTAATTTTACCAATGATTTTCTATAATGATGTAGCTGGTTGAGCAAATTTTACCTACTGAGAAACTTTTAGGCAGTTTAATCTATACAATGCATCATATATGTATATAATTTTTTATAGAAATTATTTATTTGTAGAACTAGTAATTACAGCTATCAGATACATGAAGCTTAGTTGAATAAAAAGTACAATAATTCACTCATATATACAGTTGAGTCAAGCTATAAAGTTAATTTAGCCCAGTTTTTCTTTATATTCTTAATAAATACATGTATTTTTCATCTAAATATTGTTATAGACAT
>NW_023339718.1:19948179-19976258 GCF_004916995.1 Morone saxatilis
CATTGTGAAATGCAGGTCACAGTGTTCTTGATTCTCAGCACTTCGAATATCATTAAGCATGTGGTTCTCCGCCGCAGACCATCATGGCAGGTCAGTTGCGTGTTCTGTCCTTTTCCTTTTTTCGTGTCTTCGTCTACACGGAGCAGTGTCACGCCGGCCAACCCTGTGATGTAACCAGCGAGCCTTCACTCTCAGGCTTGTGTGCAGACAGTGGACAGTTTCCCACAGCCCTGACCGACATTTACCATTTATGTCAACGATCATAACGGTCCCTTACATAAGAATGTCCTACCTTTTTTGGTAAAAAAACAACTTTGTGGAATGTGACTACAAGTGCAAATATGTGTAGCAAATTGTGAGGTATTTTTGGAGGCTTATAACTCTTTGTTCCACTTTTAGATCTTCAGTTCCTGTTTGAAGCTGCTACCCTTGAAAACAAAGGAAGAAGGAATTCAAGGTGGAAATGCCCGTAGAGTTAAATCTGCAGATGACTGTGACTCAAATAAGACATACAGGAAGTGTGGTGTGTGACTGAAGACAATTTTAGCATTGCTGCTAAATAGAAAGGTGAACTGATGCTTGTGACCTAGGTGTATGTAGTTTAAGTGGGTCTTTACTGTGTAATTCTGAAGAAATCTGTGTTCACATTGACTCTATTCCAAAGCCAGACCTTTATCACACACTTCCCCAGATGGTCTCTTGCACTTCATCTCAAATTGATCTGTGTTGTTGAATATATTACAGTGGATGCGATGCTTTTTTCATATACACATCTGGTGCTTGTAGGAAATGTTTTGAAGCGCAGATGCTCTGCCATAAGTTCACTGTTGGTCAAAGTGGCCTCTGCAAATTGGTGGCTACTATAAAAATGCAAGCAAATTACAGGGCATCCGGGCAAGGGACCAAGAGTTCTGTAATTCATTTGAGAGACTGGAGTAAAGCTTTGAAAACAGAGGGGCTCGCATCTCCACATCACAACAGTTCTGAAGCCCACTTTTACGGCTGATAAATGACCTGCCGTGGTTCCTCCATGTGTGTTTTTAAATTCTGTGGTTCAGCATCCCACCCTGGTACAGAGGCATATGCTTTGCAGCTGCAAATCCCAGCTATAGGGGAACACTTTCTGCATGGGTTACTGTAATATCAACAGGCGATGATGAGCTTATGATTATCACTCAAAGGCATGAGATTCACTGTCTCCTGTAGAAAATATCTATAAGAGAGCACACATATAGCTGTCAACATGGACCGAACTGAACAGCAAAGGTCTTTTTTTCTGTTTTGTCTCTGCAGGGTTGGAAATTAGCCTTCTAATTGTTCACCAGAAGGGACATCATAATGAGGGTTATGTTGGTTCCAAGATTAATAAAAGTGGGCATTTAGGCAGAAAATATCCAAATTATGGCTGTGCATGCAATATCAGCAGAGTGGGAAGACTCATGCATTATTCCATGAAGGTTGCCACACAACATAAATAGCCTTAATTGGCTACTTTAATTTGTGGCAGACTCCTTTTACATTAATATTGGATTTTATTTAAATGTCAACAACTACGAAGCTCAATGGGATACCCCAGTTGGCAGATCCAAATTATGGTTTATACAATATGACGTGAATGTGATATAAAGCATCTCAAGGCCTTCTGTTTTTATTTCATCAAATATGGTGCTTTTCATATTTATCCACCGTACCCTATGTGCAGACATTTTACGGATCAAAGGCACCAAAAACTGCAAATTCAAAAAACTCAACAGACACTTTGTTTCATTTGAATTTCAAAAGCTGTTTTTCAACAGGGGCCATGATTGGCTAGTCACATCGGTGCAATGAAACAGAGACAAAAAATGTAGGACATGGTTATATTTACACGAGCAGCAAGACGAGTCAAAGTGACTGAACTTACAAAGCAAGCTGTGCACCAAGTATGTATTCTTTTTATTTCAAACTCAGAGATGTTTGACTTCTGGAATGTGGACATTAGAAGTCTGCTAGTAAATACTTTTGAGTGAAATAAATCTCATTGTTTACTGCAGAGTTAGTCAGTCTTTGGGAGTGTGCTTGCAACAAGGGCTCTAGTTGACATCAATCTGATTCTTAGGGGGCCACAAGCTGCAAAAAAAAAGCACAGATTCCATGAATTGCTGCACTGCTCCCATGTTGAGTCTTTGTTTGTGTCTGGTGTGAAAGTTTGCGAACCACTGATCTAAACAACACGGCTGCTGCTGGTTGTCAGGAGACATGAAAGGGGAGAAAATGGAGCCACGCCAAAGAGCAGCGTGCAAGCAGGGATCCTGAGGTTTCACAGTGGGATACCTCAGTTCTCCTCCAGCCTCAGCTGACGTAACCATCTCCAGCGTGTGAGCCGTCTGTACCTCATCTTACCTTGTTGTGTGCTCGCTGACCTGGTTTTCTGCACTACACATCACACCGGGAGAAAATCTACAGCCTCTTTCTCGCCATCGAGGACGGGAAAGAAGACACTCCAGAGTGCAGACTCTGCAGTTATTTATTTATTGCGGTCATATATTAAATGCCTGGCTCTTTCTTTTGGGTGTACAAACTCTTTTGCAAATTGGCCTACCATAGACTAGCAATTAGAGCTTCTCCCATACCAGAGAGATCACAGGTTTCAACCCTGCAAAATTGATGTTTCCACCAGGCGTCCTCCCTTTATTATTTTCCCACTCACACTTTGTAGATTGCAAAGTGGTCAGCTAATGGTCTAAGCTGTAAAAAAAATATGCAAAAAATCCAAGATGTTATTCCCAGTCAGGCTACCGCATGCCCACTCTCTCTAAACAAGTATTTATGAATAATAATAATCCAGTTATCATTGTTAGTGATGTAATTAGGAAAGATGCATCAAGCTCTTGAGCCTGACTGTCCAGGTGTGTGTCCTGAGTATTTTGGAAAGGATTTGCAAGCCTTTGTTTGTGTGTGAGAGAGAAGAGCATGTGATGTTCCTCAGAAGGCCAGTGGGGAACAGCCCAGAGGCATGCATGAGTAATGAGATGAATGTCCAGTCGACTGTCTCGGCTCCCCTCTTTCTCTGTAATTACCTATGCTGTGGCGGGCTCATCATTTGTATGTGTTAGTGTGTGTGTGCTCCCAAGCAGTCAGTGCTGTGCATTCTGCTGTGAAGAACAACCTTCATGTCAGCCTGCAGTTCCAGGGCCTATAGCTATTACCAAGATATAAACTACAAAATCAGACTTTTTCCAGGGCCTGTTGTACAAAATGTCCCCAACATGTTGTTAGTTGTAGTAGGGCTGTTGATCACTACTTTACCAGAGATTTTGCCTTTTTAAAATCACGTTTGCCAGACATTTATCCCACTTTTGGGGCCTTTTTGACTGCAAATAGTATCAAGATCTCAGGAGCTTCAGGGACTAAAGTCAAGAACCTTTTCAGAAACTTAAAGTCCCTATAGTGTATTCATATTTGTGTTTCCACTGCAACTGAAAAGCTGTGAATATGAGACCAATAATGGGTTACAAAGCTTTTTTTTAAATAGGACAAGACAACGATATAGTCATTATATTTTTCTGTGTAATTTACTGGAAATTAAACATGCAGAGATAGAAAGGCAGACTGAAAGCTCAAGAAAAGTCCCAAAATGATACTGGTTATTTTTGCGGTTTAGTTTGTAAGCATGTTAAACCAATTAGGAAATTTTCATTTGCCTTTGTTGCACACTTTTTCACTTCTCCTCTTGTCGATTGGGAAATGGGTTATGCAGCAATGATTTAAATGTCACTGAAACAAACACTGAAAGTAATTCCATTCTGTAGTCCTAATACCTGATACCAGTGACAAAGAGTGCAATAGCCAGTATAACTCCACCCCGATAGTTCCTGGGCCTTTGGAAAGTCCCACCTCGAGAAGATGGACTTTCTGGGTGCAGGAATTATGGTATGTCCCTAGAACCAAAACTAAAACTTAGTTCCTGTGGTTGAAATTGACAGTTCCTGGGTGAATTTCCTGATGTGGAATGATTGGTCAGTGGAATTAACTTTCTACTGAGCCCATCTTCCCCATTTTCCTTTATAATGAGAGGACTTCTTGTGTGCTCTTCTTTTGATGCATCTTCCCCCTCAACATATGCTAATATACAGTACAGTACTCTCGATGCTGTGAAAATCCCCATTGCCTTTTCTTTTCAGCTCGTATTTCCTCATTCTGAGATCATTTAGGAATATTAAACTGGTGAGAGTTTCTGTTTTGTTCTCTGTTTCTGGAGCTGGGTTTAGCTCATTTTTCATCTGATTCCCGGAAAAAAGGAATGTCTCCGTTCAGAGATAATGTTTCAAAATATGTCACCATACAAAATCTGTTTTATCTTTATCTTGTCATCTACGGCATCTTTGTAGTTTAAGACAGGCTTTTAGGCAAGATTTGACACTGCCTGTAAAGTCAAAATGTGCAGGAGTACTGTACTGTCTAATTTGAAATATTTGTCTGCTGTTATTTAACCTTTGTCGAGTTGGCTCATCTGGATAAAGAAACGTTGCTTTCAGAGAAGTCTGAATTCTGAGCTTTTTTCTCAAAGGATTACTTTTGTATAGGGAAAAACATTACACCTCCCCTTTAAACACACAGAGATGAAATTGAATCTTCTCTTCTTATTCTTGGTAAGACAGCAAATAAGATAATTATCCAAAATTACTGTTCTTTAAAACAAACTATTACCTGATCTGCATTGTAACACAATGAGAAAATGTATACAGAAGATAATGGGTGTTAACTGTAATGGACACTGGTTTTCTCTTTTGAGATCATTGTTAAACTCATTCCAAGCCACTATATAACAGAACAAAAGCTGAAAGCTCGAAATGCAAATGTGACTGCAGGAGGGCAGACTGAATCTGCATTAGCAGCACTTTAAAACTCCCCCTCTGCTAATTGCTGTGTTTGTGGATGAATGACTGAGGAGGTGAACCAGTGAAATAGTAGGAGGGACACCAGAGATCTTAATGCTCTCAACAGACATCCAGAGAATGCACAAGACGACCCATTAGCACCTCACAGCCTCTTCAGGAGCAGTTTCCTCTGGATGTTTCCCTCTTGTTATTCAAAGTTGAAATGAATTTGCGGTCTCTGGGGACGTGTACGCACTTAGTTAGAAGTGTGACTGTACCCAAAATGCACTGAGTAAGCATTGGGATGTGAGTGTTTAATCCACTTTCTTTGGTTGCAAGAGACATATGATCATATAGCTATTTGTTTAGTTTGATGAAGACTGTATAGTCAACTTGGTCAGCTGTTACTATATTACTCAGCTGCTTGTCTTTTCTTCCCCAGTTGTTACCTGTAGTGTTCAGCTTTTCAATGATGGTTGTGGTCTTGCATTTTTATAAGAAAGGCACATTTCTTCTTTTGATGCCACATGTGAACTGCAATCTGTCTCAAGTATGTCTAAGGTAAACAGCAGAATTACATTGTGTGCTTACATGTATTTGATTGCCCTATATGTTGTGTTGCCTGTCTGATGACATGGGATTGTTTTTTGGTAAAGGTTGAGTCAGGTTAAACTTTTCTTGCTTTTTGCCTAAGGCCTCTCTGTTAACACCCCATTGTGCCAACTGCTGTCTCATTGAAATAAATGAGGTGGTGGTATTTATTCATGCAGAGCTGTTGTCTGTCTGAAGACAGCCTTAGTTAGTAGTATACCACGTGTGACATATACCGTAACCTCTTGACCCAGCCCCCCACTGCTGTGTGTATGTCATTCTAATTTGAATAATTGCATATATGTAACAGAACCTAAACCACCCAAACAGACACCAATTGATGTACATTGATGTCTTTTATCATGAATCTAGAGACACTATATGCATTGTGTTGATATTCCTCACATAGCTGTTGGAGAAATAACCAAGTGGATATGCAGATCACATAAAAATAGCATACTACAGGGTTGTCAAGGCAAGGGTTAAGATATTCCTTTATATTACTTTATTTGTCCCACAATGGGGAAATTCCAATGTTACAGCAAAAGTGGATAGAGAAAAAACAGTAACAAAAACAGTATTGAGAGTAGGGAAATAATATAATGTAATATAAACACTATGTAAAAGAGAAAAAAACAGTAAGAATCCAAACGACAGATAACACAATAGTAGCAGCCACACAAAATAGTAGCAGCCAAAAAGAAAGTTGCACATGGGCAATAGATTGCACAGTGAAGGATTGCACAACTGTGACTCATGGCACTCTGGTTTAAATAAATATTGTACAACACATCATATATATCATTATTGAATAATATATGAATATACTGCATATTAAAAAGGAATTCATATCTCATTGTGCCTTCTTCGATACAAAAACATGAAACGTTAATGTTCTCAGTGGAGATATAAAAAAATATATAGGATCTGTGAAGATAAAATATAGATATAGAGCAAATAGGAACATTGCAGATTAGGGCGACGTATAATTTAAGAATCTGTCATGCATTTTCACTACAATATATGAATGAGTATAATACATTATACACATACTGCTCACAGCATTATTTGGATGTGCAAAATCACATTAGCAGCGTTTAGAGACACACAGGGAAGTTATTTAGTTATTTGTCATTATACGTTTTTATTGTCTGTATTCATTTATTTGATATTGTGACGCAATGCTGCATCACGTCACTTGACGTCACGCTGCGAACTCGCCGTCACCCGGAAGAGAGGAGCGTCGGAGTGTGTGTGACGATTGTTTACATTTCCTGCAGCTGGTAAAATGAATCCTCCGATGATCAACTCGACCAACTCCGTGTCAACAACCAAAAGTAAGAACCCTTTAAGCAACCGACATGTTTTATTTGAGGCGTGAGTGGCAGCAGAGAGCCAGGATGAGACTGACAGTCACGGAGCTAGGTCAGCTAACTGTTAGCCGCTACACTTAGCTGTATTTGTGTCTTTCTAGTTTGGACTCACTCAGTTATCCAGCTGTTGAACCATTCAGTGCTTCATACCGTGCATGCACAGTGACAGCCCCAGCCTTTTGAATGGCGGACAGTGTTACCAGACTACTATTATTCTGTATGTGTCTGAACTTTTCACCTGGTAGCTGACTTGTAACGTTCAGTGTCAGCTAATTAATGGATAATTAGCACAAGCCTAAATAATGTGAGCCTACCAGCTCTGCTAAAGATGGAGAAGACTTCAGGTTTCTGGACATAAACAAGGATTAATAACACAACCTATGGCTGTGTGATGTTACTGATGTTTACATCCTTACCCTGCAAGACTTGCACACCTTGTTATTAATGAAAACTAAATACCTTAGTTAACCTTGATTGTGCTGAATAGTTGGGTTTATGACAGACACCCTACTTAGAAAAAATTTGCTGCTAGGGATTGAATTCCTTCTTGCCACTAATGTATCATTGTGACCCAGAAACTTGTTTTAGTGAGACCAGTGGGTGCAGAATTTAGATTAAATTCACCTTCAGACTTAGAGTATTTCTTTGAATACGATGATTAAAGTGATGTTTTCAGACCCTAATGTGCAGTGTGGGGAACTTAAAAAAGGCCTATTTTTGAGCCCATTTCACTCAATTCAAGATCAAATAGTTGAAGATGAAGAGGAATGTTAAAAGATGCCTTGCGCCTGTGGTTATGTTGAGCTGCTGCTCTGCCCCCTCACACACACTTCAGACAGTGATTCAGACTCAGTCGTCAGTTTATTGGGTCCGTCTTGTTAAAACTAATGTAGTCTAACACAACCACCTGCCTTAAATCCCACCTTCATGAATGCTAAGATGTTCAGTTTTTTTGTTCAACATACTTTAGAGAGGCATTGTATTACATTATACTGGAAGTTGTTTCTAATAGTTCCAGCTCTTTTATATCAGTGAAGACTAATTATGTAGATGGTAACACCTCTCAGAATATTGCAATACAGTTCAATAGGACCAAAACTGCATGACCAAATGGCCGTACAGTTCAACACTTCTCTGAGACAGTTTCAATAAAAACTGAACATTATAAACTTGATGGAGGTAGGCTTTAATGCAGGACTGCTTCATTTGGTGCAAAATAGTAACCTGCACAAAATGACTTCAATTGAAATTGAATCATTTTGTGTGTAGGCATTCATGTGCATGTAATTACGCTCCCTCCTCTATAGTTTTGTACAAATCCTCAGATTATCTCTTCCCAGATTGGGATTCTTTGCGACATGGAGGGTCAGTGGTCTAGCACATGTTCATCTGATGGTGCTTGTCATGAAAACTTTTATGAACCTTAAGCCCAGATCACCAGCATCATCATGCATTCAGCATTGTTTCTGTATGTACAGGAAAACGAGAGGCTGAGCGGTCAGTTAACTGGACAGTGGAGGAAACTCAGGTGCTGCTGTGCGCCTGGAGCGATGAGCGCGTCCAGAAGAGTTTGGCAGAAAACCTTCGCAACCGCCATGTCTTCAAACACCTCTCGGCCCGCATGAGCGAAATGGGTTTCTCCCGGAGTCCACACCAGTGCCGCCTTCGGGTCAAAACTCTGAAGGCTAACTATGTGAGAGCCAAACTGCAGAGGAGCGTGGACAGCTTGCAGCCTTGCACTTTTAAATACTTTGCAGACATGGATGCCGTGTTGGGCCGGAGGTCAGCAGGAGGGGAAGGAGGGCCCTATTTTGTTTCTCCAGAACGGATCGCTGAGTGTAACCTTGACTCCATGGACAGGACAGGAAGTATCCCGCCAGATGTCAATTCTAATACTGAGATTAGTGGACACCATTTTGGCTCTTTGGGGAGGACAGGAAGACCATGTTTGAGCTCTTTAGAGGAGAGAGGAGGCCGCCAGTCTTGGCAGTTGGACTCAGAAGTCAAGTTGGAAGATGGAGAAGATTCAGCAGATGAGTTTGAGTTCGGTAACACAGGATTCCCACAGCGTCCGAGAGACAGACACCATGGAGTTTATCTGGAATCACCCATCCATCAAGAAATTAGTGGTATGTACTTTGATTATTATATAAATCATTAGAGGCAAAACCAAATGCTAAATGTTTAGTTTTAGTTTGACAAAAAAAACTCTATTGAACATATTGTCATCTGCCACGTGGCTGTGAATCTTACTCATCTGATAATTTGGCTTTGTTGCTACTTATGATGAATCACAACCCCCGAATACTGACTACCAAATGTTTTACACCTAATGGCATTCAGTATCTGCAAATGAAACATTTCTGTGAACTATAAACTAATTTGTCCATCATCCCTTCATTGTATATCCCCAAAGACACATAGGCAGCACATACTCACATTTTAGCAGCTGGAACTAGTTACTATTGGAACTATTAGGTGACTCTAGATATTCAGATATTCCTGTCATTAGTAATCTCATACCTGTACTATTTTATATTCTGTGTCATAGGTACACTAGTGGAAAACAGCTTGAGCACTCCTTCTCCACATGTAGTACCACCTCCACCTCCAACTGCTCCTTCTCCTCCCCCTCATACCCAACCTGCCGCCTCTCCACTCCCTGCACCCCCAGATCCAAGCCCTACCACCCTCCCCAGCTCTGGCCACCATCACCCCGAGTCCACCTGCCTGGAACCCGTCCTCAAGCACCTGTCGGAGTGCTTCCAGCGGTTGGTGTCGGAGACGCGGGGCCTGCTGGTGCAGCTGGAGAGTCAGCGACAGGAGCAGGCCCGCTGGCATCAGGAGCTCCTGGCCCAGTGGCTGCAGAGGGAGGAGCGCCGGCAGAGGGAGACGGCTGAGAGAGAGGAGAGGAGGGAGAAAGCTCGCATGGAGCATGAGATCAGAGTCCTTGAGCTCCTCACCAGTCTAGCCAGAGAACATGGGTGTAGATGTGAAGGCAGCCAGACTGCAGCAGAGGCAGCAACTGGTCCAAATCATACCTTGAACAAAGGCAGACATTAAGATGCACTCACACCAAGGATTTTTACAGTGGTTAACCCAAAGTGTGACATGGTGTCATGGTATATAAGCTCAGGTGGAATCAAATAACGGCACTGATAATGTAAACAGCCACACTCAGGACGGTTTAGGCCTTAACCCTGAGTGATATATAACTTTTAATAGAACCAAATGCAGGAGAAGCCTGTGTTCAGAGAGCTTAGAAGAAGAAATTACAATTGTATGGACAATTTGTTCTTCTGTCTGTCCTCTGTCACAACATCTGCAAGGGTTGGTAGGTGTCGGTTGATTGTAATGGTTGTAATGGAATTGTTTCATGCACTTTTATATAAATTAAAAAACATATTTTCAACCATTTTCTGTTTTCTTCTGGAATGTGTTTGTCAACAAGGTAGCCTTTTAGTACTAATGGAAAAGTCTAAATCTGTACTGATACTTGGTAATACTGACACGTTGAAGTCTCAATAACGATTGGCGACTTCATCACAACTGAGCAACACAGTGACCTGCCTGGAACAGTTCTTACTGTTCCAGGCAATAGGAAATATTGAAGTCCTAGTTATACATTTGAAAGATGTTATCTTTGCTTTTTGCTATCATAATAACCTCACAATGTATTGTATGACTGTTCTTGTAAATACGAAAAACGGAAATAATTGCCACTACAGCTACAGTCTGCATCACCATACACAGTACATTCAGTCTGAATACTGATTTCATGCTTTATGTTTCTGAAAACTAATTTGAACTCCAGCTTCAATCAAATCTTTAAATCTTCTGTGCTCAAAAATGCAGTTATCAAGCTAATTATAAAGTACCGTGTTTTTCTAACTTGAATCAGTTTACATTCCAAAGAAAATTGAGTCATTAAAACAGAAACAGAGGACTCTACATATGTTCTGGCATAATTTGGATACATTGTGATTTTATATGTTTTATATTTCATACAGACATCGTAAACATGAATAATTTAATCACATATATTTTGCATTAGTTCTACAATTATGTATGCGATATATTGCACAATGCAGTACAAACAAACATCTGTCAATGATACATTAGATATGCATATATGGCAAATGTATTTTTGTTACATAAAGAAGACATACAGACACATGGAACATACGCATGGAGAGTTGATCCGTCACAGCTGATTATTATGATTATTAATGGCTTTGTCGTCAGCACATTAGAAAATCTGTCCTTCAACAAGAAAGTCGCAAGTTTAATTCCCTCAGTGCCTGAAAAGTGTTTGTCTACTCAGGATGTTTGTCCATGTGTCCATGAGCAAGACACTGGTCTGTGACCTGGCTGCTGCAGGGGCATCACCGATGGGAAACAACATGGTACTGTAAATTCCTGATGCCTATCTTTGCTGCTCCGTGTTGAAGCTATATGGGGAATGTAGCACAAACATAAAGTCAGTGTTTGTTTATTTCCCTGCAGGAACATTTCAAATCAGCCTTGTATAACAGACCTTTAGCACAGTTCTGATAGTCTAGTCAGGATTGTTCTTCATGAGAGTAAACATCAGATGTCTTCAGTCAAGCTGTGGACATATTGTACCTTTTTACACACTATATATATTTCCTGTTTCAGCTCTAGCCCTTAGTGCTACACGCTTTATCAAATGAGCTACACAACATCTCTTTTCTGTGATAGGATATTTTTCTTCCTGCTCTGCCCTGCTTTACACTCACTTACAGGAACCTGATTTATTAAACCTCCAGGCTGTAGCTGCCCCATGCTGATTGCTACCTGAATAGACAAACTGGAAATCTTTCACTCAGCCATTCAACACTGGCTGCCCTGAAGGGACAGAGCGTGAACAAGCTGAATTGGAAAAGCCCCGCTTCCTTTTGCTTTAGAAATGCTGAAACCAGTCTGTGATCAACATTGGTCAAGCTCATATTTTGTTACACAGATGATGTTTGAAACCAGACACAGGAATACTTAAAGGATACGGCTGGTGATAAATGATCAAATGAAAAGACTAAAACCGACAATAAATTGATCCTGCTAACAAGCATTGTGTATGTATTCAGAGCTTGATATATCTGATTTCTCTGTGAGAATAGAGCTCAAAAACACAACGAGCCACACCTTTGCAATGTTCCTGTAGTTTATTTTGACTCAATCCCAGATACACTGTCCTGCAGCCCCAAATACTCACTAGAACAATAAATGTGGATTAATCCGCCGCTGAAAATAGTCGCCAATAAATGCACTAGTTCCTCCTGTTTGAGTGTTGTCTGCTCAAAACTACAGAAGCCAGCAGTTTTATGTCATTATTGAGCCTTTTCTAAAATAAAACTACATATATGTGAGCATTTTAAAAAAAAATTGTATTTCAGTATGAACACATGGGGTTAAGGCTGAGAGCCACCGACAGGGTGGGGAAGTCAGGAAGTATTGAGAGACGGATTAAGTTTTTTTCATGGGAATAGTTGACCATTTAAAAAATGTAGAAAAGGGCCTTTTTTGCTCTTGTTCTTCTTAACATGTTTGCTTTTCATGGTAGTAATTTGTGAATTGAGACCTACTCCTCTGTCACATTCATTATTATATGTAAAATGTTGAAGACTAAAAGTGAGCGTGACCAGAGCCTTCGTAAAAGATCCAACCTGAAATCGTAAGATATTTAGTTCAAGGCCTTGTTAACCTTTTCTAAATACTGGTACACACAATTCTACTGTTCCTTGATCAGCTCTAATTATACATTTTATTTTTTTCCCCATTACTTTTGTTGCACACATGAAAAAAGGTTTCTGCTCGAAACCTGGTTCAGACCCCTTACTGTTGTTTGTATGCCTGTCACATACACTTGTGTTTGTATCCCATCATGTCCAACATAATGACTGCAATCCTGAGCTTTGTGGTCAAACTCTGTGCAGTCATTTAAGCGAGAGAAAAGCTGGATTAGTGCATATACGTAAATCTGCGCTAATACCCCAGATTACATAATACCTCTGGATGTTGATGAGATTTGGGATGATTTGCTGTTATTTTACAGTGGCTTATTACTCTGCTTGGAAATGTGGAGAAAGTCAGCCAAGCACAAAGGATTTTTCTTTGGCTAAACAAACATCCAGTATGTAGTCTTTGTCACATTTCTTTACTGTGTAGAGTAACTGAACTACAGTGAAGTTTGACTTAACGAAGAGGAAAAAATCTATAGTCTTGTTCTGTTTTCTGTTGTTTGAAGATAAGCAGAACATTTGTTGTAACAAATGTTGTGTTAGAATTGTGTATTTTCTGCGGATATATAAGAGTAAAAGAAACAATTTACAGTATTTTTTGTCTTGTAACTCTGATTTCTCCTCTTTCCAGGTGTCATTGTAGATGATAATTCATTCTTAATCAACCTGGCTTTTTAGATAAAAGCTAAATGAATAAAAATGACTAATAATCACACAATGGCCCTTTATAACTCTGCAGACAGAACACGGTCGCGCTGGCAAGATTAGAATTTGCCTGAGAACACTGCTTCACAGGATTTAATACAGTTGACATTTAAACACAATTGTGGTTTGCATGTTTATTTTTTTTAATCTGAACATGTTTTTAAATCCAATGATTCATCCCATTCTGGACTTTCATACTGTGAATCAATGTTTCTCATTTGCCTACAAAGGCAGCCTCCTTTTTATGTGTCGCCCACTTAGAAACTGTTGTCACCTTGTATTTCTGGACGGACAATGAACATCACTTTTGGTATGAAGGACTAAATGAGACCCTTTGTTGTGTTGGAGACAGTGAAAGAGATTGAGCTGTTCAGTTTTCATTTTATGCATCAACTTTTTCACTGACATAAATGAAACAATTTTAATTAGTTTCTTTTGGTGGCAACGAAGCTCCGACTTCCATGACCTGAACTTCACATGAGGTGTGTAGAAATACAAAAGACAGAAAAGGGGGAGGAGTGGAGAGATAAAGAGAAGAGAGAGAAAAAATGGGAGAAAAGAGGGTTAAAGGGGGAAGGGGGCAAGAGGGTGGTGGAGAGAGAAAGGTGAACAGAATACATTAAAAATATATATGGGTGTGTAATTGTATCTTTACCAGCCTAGAGACCATTTCCCTCTGTAGTTCCTCAGCAGGCCACAATTCTAATGCAAACAGCATAATATTAGTAATGTGTATTGTATTGTAATTATTGTACACATTGTCGTATTTAGTATTAGATATGTTAGCTACATGGTTATACAACCTGTTGGTCTGGAATTAAACTTGACTGAATGGATTGCCTCAAAGTTTGGTACAGACATTCATGGTCCTCAGAGGATGAACCCTACTTACTTTGGTTGAATATTTCCTCTAGTGTCACCAGGAGGTTGACTTTCTTGTTTTTGAGTAAAATGTCTGGAGAACTATCTGGTGGATTGTTATCATGTTTGCAGACATCCACGTCCCCCTCAGGATGAATTGAAATCACTGGTGATCCCAGACTTCCCAGCACTGATGGTGCTAGATAAAAAGTCTGGGATCACCACTGATATCAAGGGGGACATGGAGCAGAGCTAATGACATTCCCATCAGCCTCAGCTGTACTTTGTGTTTAGTCCGAATTAGCCAAACTATAAAGGTCACCGATATGTGAATTACTTGATAGCGTTAATATTTAGCACTGCTGTCAGAGTTGCTAGCGTGGTTGTAGACTAATTTTAAAGTATTATTTTTTTTGGCCTTTTATGCCTTTATTTGACAGAGATAGCTGTAGAGAGACAGGAAAGGGGGCAGAGAGAGAGACAGGACGACATGCAGCAAAGGACCGCAGGTCGGACTCGAACCCGGGCCGCTATGGGTCGCCAGCTCTACCAACTGAGCTAACCAGGAACCCGTAGACTCATTTAATATATATTTATATACATAATATAATTTCCAGGCAATGCAAGACATTTTTTAAATACTTTTATTGTAATAATTTCATGGTTCCACAAAGTATTCAGTATATTTACATGTTTTTTTTTTATCTTGTTTTTGTAAATAAAGAGAAAGAAAACCAAGCTGCCAATTCATATTATGTATGCTTATTATATAATGTAGCCTACACTTACATACCCATACACACATATATCACAAGTATATATACAAGACAGTTTTTTTATATTGCATTATAAAAAGCACAAAAAAGAATAAATAAAATACAATAAAACATAACATAAAAGGTGAAAAGAACACAAAAGAAAAATCACAAAGACATTGAAGAAGAAGCCCATATGCTCCCCACTGAGATAAATACCACATACACACACAGATACATGAGATACATGAGCTTTTCATGCTGCATCTTTAATTTTCCTTCCACATTCAGTATGAGCTCATTTGGCAACACTTGATGGTGGCATTCCTGATAAAAGCAATCTTCATGGAGAATCGAAAACTATAAGAGGAAGGGTGGAGAAATACTGATGGAAAAAACGTCAGAGAGTTTGAGAGAAATATGGATGGAGAAAGAGAAATGAAATTGAAAGAGGATGGGAGAGGGGGGTGTGTGTGGTGGGGGCTGGTTCTCTGCTCTGATTGGCTGCTGCGTCGCCCTCACAATAAAGTCTTAAGGCTGCTCGCTGCTCCGGAGCTCACACACCACAGAGTGCGGCGTTGGAGAGACACAGCCGGAGCTGTCATTCATTCATACGGATTCTTCTTCTCCGAACAAACCCGCTGCTGCTGCTGCTGCTACTCTGAAACCGAGAATACACATTTTCCTTTTTTTTTTTTTTGCATTTCCAACTTAATAATGCTGCATTGAGCGACCGGAGCCGGGAGGGACTGCTGGGTTTCACCGCCTCGATTCATTCTCATGTAAAAGGAGAAAGTCTCTGCTTGCTGAAAGGCTGTTTTTTTCACAATTTGGGAGAAGGATACGAGAGGAATTCGCTCCTGGATTTACTGCTTGTTGAGGTGAGCTTGGAGGATTCATTGTGGACATGTTGTGGTTGTGGATATTTAGTGAATGTTGTTGCTGTTTGTGCACCTCGGAGACCCAAAATGCGCGCAGGTGGTGGAAAGAGCGCACTTTATTCCCAGCCACAGAGGATCGGCAGTCTGTTTGTAAATGCACTGACCACTCACTGAATGCTCTGTGACTCTTTGCACAACTTGGCTGCAAATGTTAAGATTGCAGCTCGAGTTTCTAGCGTTTGAATTGAACCTTTACTGCAGTGCGAGGGCTGGAAGTGCGCCGTTATTTACTTTATCCTGCAAGGGTCAAAACAAACAAGGGTGATGATGCCCAAATCCACTGGCTGCACTAAATAGCTGTGTCTGTCTTTTCATTTACCGTAAGATGACCCCTAAAATGTTCCCTAATAATGGGATTTTTGAAATCAGTGTCAATGGCGGACTATTTTTAACCCCCACTACCTTCTGGCTAAGAGGATTCCCCCCTCCTCACCTCTCCTCCCCGGCAAGACAGTGAGGGATCAGTGAAGTTAATCCCACATCTCTCCTGAATAACTCTGTTCTCCTTGGCTTTCCGTGCCGCTGCTCTGTATTACAAACATGCATAGGCTTTCCTTAATGTGCTGACAAGTTAAATCCGTTTATTGGTGATTTGGCAGGACTCTGGCTGGCTGGCTGACAATGCGAGGATGCATCACTTGAATGAGTTATTGTTGCTGTGGATTACGTGGTTGCTACTGTACTGCTGTGTTGTGTAGGCCTGGTGGTGGTTGTGGCGGTCTTTGTTTGTACAAATGCAAACCAATAAATGATATATGACGATATGTGGGTCTTGGAAGTGTCAGGACTTTGGTGCAAGTAGTGAGTGATGTGATTGTAGATGAAAAAGGTGTGTATACTGCAGAATGTGTTGGAAAGAAACTGTCTCTATCAGCTACCAGTCTGGTTTTTATATATCTGTCCTTAGAAGTGTCCGTACGCTTTCTGGATGTGAAGTAAACAGATAGAATGTAGTGTAGATTGGAATGTGTTGTGCTGTGTTCGGAGTGATTTCTATCGTATCACATGATTTTCATTAGCAGATGGATTTTGCCCAGTCATGGAATTGCAGATTGTAAAATGTGCACTTTCTGGGATAAATTTGGTTACAAAGTGGATGTTTGGACAGTATTTTATTACTGTGAAGCAGGTCCCAACTACAGGTTGAGTCTAAAAAAGTAAACATCCACTTTACAACTAAATGTAGCTCCGTTTTAATATAGGTGCCCAGGCGTAATTTAACCTGCAAACTGTCAGATCAGTCAGGAATCAGGTCATGAATTTCCCAGTCCAGACACATGTTGAATGAAGCCTCAATAGGCTACCGTGTCCCACCTCATTTGGCTGCGATGTTTCCGGTATCTACCTCTACTTGTGGTTGAATCTTAGCATGCTGTTTACTCTGCTTCCTAAAGAATGAGAAATAGAAGCCATGAAGGTGTTGTTTCTGCTGCAGCGTCCCTCTGTGGGATGTTTTAGAGTCTGCAGGGGGGATTTGTGTGGCTGTCATGGACTGATGACGCCAGGTGACAGAATCCTATATGAAAGCTGTGATTTTTACCACTCGGTTCAACAGCTGCAAACATTGCCCCCAGTCAAAACACTGCTGGTTGCAAAACCCTCATTACTGGTGTGCACGTTCCTCTGTTTTCAGCCATCGTAATGAGTAAAGGAAAGTGTGATTTAGGCATTTGTCCTATCAGTTCAGTCTGCTGCATTTTATAGAGTATTCTGTAGACTAGGTGCTACAGCGGTGATGACAAATAGTCCTTAAGTGCTGTTACTGCTTGTGTAAATGCTAATCAAGCTAGTAGATGGGTATGTTTTGTTACAGCTTGTTGGCAGCTAGAGGTAAAGTTGCTAAATGTGTTGTTAGGCAAATGTGTTTACTCTATCACTTCTGCTTTTCTCCTTTGTTTCCCCATAAGTGTCTTTAAATTTGGACATCAGCCATTATGTTTCAGCTGTTCTGTGGGTTTGAACAAAGTTTAACTGCATTGTGGGAGTTTGTACTGACATACTGGCAGTAGCCTATAGTGTGGTTGAAAAAGGTTGAGAGAAAGAGAGGGACAAAGATTTATCTGTGGTGGGTCCTCTTTTCTCTTTTGTGGTCAGTGCATGTTCTTGCTGATTCATCACTTCTCACTCTGTGTTCAGACTTAACCTCAACACTGTATTTGGACAATTGGAAGATGTAGCAGTGTTTTTTTTAATGCTCCAGTCCCACCTTTTTATTGCAGCCCTCTACTGTTAGGCAGGTGTATTTCTACTCAGTGCTCCTCAGGCTAGTTTAGTTTTAAGTACCTCTGACCACACACCAGCTTCAAACAACACTACCAACCAGCCGTCTTTATTTAGACTACTTCCACTATTCCACTGTGGCCTGTTCGCCCTCTTGTGCAGCCACTCAGCTATCTCTCACCCTCATTTCCTCAAGCCATGGATGAGTGACATTCCTCATGCCTTTCAGTGTTTACGCAGTAGGGGGGTGGGAGCTGTTGATTTACTGCTGGTCCCTCATAGTGTAACATTCCCCCACTGCTATAGCCTCCTTCTCCAGCCCCAGTAAAGCAAAAACAAAACACCTTTCTACTTTTTCTCTTCTGCTTTCATTTCTACCGCTTCTGAAGCACATTGCTGTTTAGGCTGTTTTATTACATCACAAATCTCCGAGCTTTACAGCTTTGACCTGTGTACTCCCCAGAGGTTGCAGGAAAATCTTAGAAATGAAAATGGCATCAGGGAGGTGCTTAAACAGTAAATGTGCGTGTCTGCCTGTATACGTATCGTGGACCACGGGAATGGGTTTTCTGTGTGTTCAAGATTTTTTCTTTACAGCCTCTGAACTGCTGATGGGTGCTCATCACGAGCGGTCGTTAACACTGCAGGCAGGGCGGGAAGAGCCTCTGTCAGCTCTTTGATAGCTTGTATTTTGAGCAAGCGAGAGACCAGGCCCCATCATTCTCCCTCTGGGGAAGCGGCCCCACCCACACGTTTGGAGACAAAATTACCTGCAAGCCGGTGTCATTGATGGCTTTGCAGCCTGAAGGTAATTTCACGTTAACAGCGGGGTTTTACTCCTAATATGACATTTGCCTGGAGAGGTTTGGTGCTTTTCAGCTGCTGCCCTCCTGTTACAAAATTTCCCCAGCGGGGCAGAAAAGCGAAATATTTTGACATTTCTATATAACCTTTCAGTGAATCGTCTCTGGAAACAAAAAAAATCCCATGTTCCCTTCTCCTCAACTCATATTCCCCCTCCAAATGCTACCGCATATAAGATGAATGTCTTTCAGTTTCACTTCTAAGTTGGCTGTTTCAGCTGAGTGTACTACTTCCCAGTTAAATACTAGGGATGGGATAGTGGCCCCTCAAGTGTACCACGAGACATCCCGTCAGCTCTTGAGCCAGGAAATCTTTTGAAAGACTCACTGCCATGTGATAATCAGTGGTTGAGTCTTTAGCCATTAAAAAAAGTGGGAACAGTGTCTGCGTGAGCATATAAAAATAGCCTTGATTTCATGAAAACTTTTTACCCAAAAGCAACAATTTGCATCAGTCACAGCCAGTTTACTGCTTGATGCCTTTTAGTTGAGTACAGAAACATCTTTAAACTCATGAATGAGCAGAAACAGACAGAAATTTGAATATCCTCTGTTTTTAAATCCGGTTTAAGCCCAAACCAGACTTCTTTTTACACATTGAAGCAGATGGCGGCAAACACACACACACACAACCATCAAGGCTATAATTAAAACCATCCATCCAACCTAAACAAACCCCCCTGAAGCGAGGGAGGTGAGCTGTGGCATTTTGTTTGTTTACCTTCAGCTGCCACCCAGCCAGCGGCCATGCTAAACCAACAGCAATGTGCTAAGAGTTTGCTTTTGTCAGACCTGAGGACTTGACACCACAACTACTACTACACAAGACACCTGGAAGCCAAATGTAAATCAGTGTGTCTCAGTTGTCGCTGCTTGTAAGCATCCAGCACTTTGTTTTTAGGATTATGGTGAAGGCTGCAGCTGGCATGTGTGGAGCAGAGCAGATGAGAATTGACACTCTTGGCATCAGTGCAGAGACAGTGATGGTGGTGGTATCCGATTGCTGCACAAAACCAAAATAATTCTTAGTTTTTGGCCTGAGAACAGGGTCTTGGTTTTCGCCAAAGGTTGCCCTCATTTTTGTAGACCAGGTTTGGAAAACTGCTATGAAATTTAATCAGTTTTAAAAAAAAATAAAAATAATTGTGTCTTAATATGGGATTTAAAACATTCAGTACTGACCTGCATGTGCTGGTAAAAAAAGTGCTGCTCTGACACAAGAGACACTGAGATTAGAGAAGAGGACAAAATGCAACTGATCTCAGATGTCCTCTATCTAAGTTTTTTTTTTTTTGTATTAGAGACACAGCTTTTATCTTCAAAGAAGCCCCCTTGCCCCTGGCAGCATGAGATTAATGCAATGTTCACCTTTCCAAGACATCAGCAAGGGAGAGTGATGTCACAATGCAGAAGATTCAATACAATTTAGATTTCATAAACCCAATTCTTTCACAGTATGTGTTCTGCGACTGTTGATTTGAGTAGTTTAGCAGATGAAGGCCGGACTCAGATTTAACAAAACGTCAGAGACATCTTGAGATTAATCCCAGTCCAACTAAACTGCCTGATATAACTGGTGCCAGAAATTAAATGCTGAACTACACTAGGTGTCCAACTAGGGCAGCAATCAGGCACCAATCTGACTTTTTAAAATCCCAACACAGACTCCGGTACCGCAACTCAAACCTCATCGGCTGATACAGATTTCTGTATTTAAAGTAGATCGATCATGTCTGGCTGATACCCAATCCACTTAATATGGTCAGTATAAAAAATTGGCAAATCCTCATGTTTGGAGAGGCTGGAACTTGCAAACTTAAATTAAGCAGATCAAAAATAAATGTAATTGTAAACTTACTTAAAACAATGTATTAAAATTGCTGTTGATTGATTGACTGATTGTTGGAGCTTTACATAACAACCAGAACAAACACCCACTTCATGGTAAGGAAAGCAAGCGTGAGATCAGGGAGTTGGTGGCTTAGATCCCAGCTGGGAAAAGTGAAAAAGACATGTTCTCAGTCCTCAATCACCTGCTGCTGTTGCTCTTCATCCTAACCCCAGTGGTGTTTTTAGAGCTGCTTTGTGGACAGTAGATATCTGCGGTTGTACTTGGACGTAAGACACTACAACCAAATGAGTCTGTGGTACAGCGCTGCTAAGAAAAGAGCACTTAAGTTCAGCAACAACCCTCAGTGGAGTAAACAAAGATCCAAAAACAGTTGACTTTTATCAGGGTTTCCCTCCTCTCTCCCACCATCAGACCCGTGATCTCCTTGTCTCTCCCTCTCTGCGGGGAAGCCACATGGTGCAGCAGATGCTCGGGCCGCTGTGCTCTGACTTCTCACACTCGTCTTTCTCATGGAAATTGCCGTGGTGGCTGTCTGGCTGAATAATAGTGATGGTCTGTCTGTGCACGCGTACATTATGGAGTGGCAGGCGTGTGAAAGTGGGATGGGTGGATGGTTTACCTCGTGTGGGTGGAGGTTTCTAGTAAACTTATGAATAAACAGGGTTTGTTTTGGTATCCATATCAAGCTGTTTTAAAACAAAAGGTTTTAAAGGTTAGACCATTGAATGCTGCTAAATAATATCTGTTAATTCTCTGGTCTGATCAGCAGATGTTTATCCTTGTAATTTTCTCCTTTTTTTTCCCTTATGTAAGCTTTCTCTGCTGACCAGATTATATCACAGGACAATGAAACCCTAAATTTATTTGAACTAGTTATGCCAGTGTGTGGGCAGGTGCAGTTTATACCTCCTGGCATCTCTGTATCCGTCCCTGGCAGCATTGCGGTGCATCAGCCTTAAAGGCTTCCTGACTCGGCAGTCAGCCACGGGGCAGCATATTGTCAAGGAGGTGGGGGATGTGGAGGGTTGTGATGGTGTGTGGGGGTGGGGTTGTTGCTCCCTGCGCCAACCCCCCAGTGTGAAAAGGCCCTTTGTGTTTCCCCAGCCATAAGTCTGCCTGGCATGGGATTGAGCCAAAGTGCCAGGTTCAGAGGTCAGAAGGCTGGCAGAGGAAGGTGTGTGTGAGCTTGTTGTTCTATCTTTGTGAGGACCAGTGTAAGTTTTAGATCTGAGAGTGGGAACATTTTGATGGTTCTCAGTTCTTAGTTTTGTCACTTGACAAGTAGAAATAGCATATTTTTTATATATTATGACAATAATATATTTTATATTGTATTTTTTAGTCTGTAAAAAGTAGATACCTCTCCACAACATATCCGAAAATGCTACATTTGTTTCATGCTGTCACCTCCTCATAGCTTGGAAGTGCCGTATCCCGTGATTTACAGATAAAGCTACGATTGTCTGAAACATATGGATTGCTTTAAAGTGGATTATGCTGCAGGATTGGTTTGACTGATTTCTAAGGCAATGTTTGCGTGATGCTAACACAGGACTGTGCACATGCAAGTCCTATTCTACACTGCATCATTATTTGTTCTGCTTCTTCGACACACTCACACATGGCAGCAGCGAAAGTAAGCAGGCAACATGATCATACAGTGTGCTCTCAGGGTAAAAAGTGTCTTGACATCCTGCAGGGCTACAGTTTGGCACCAGAATCTCTCACAAGCTCTTACATGTTTTCATGGTGTACTTTCATTCTGATGTTTAAGTTTCTTCATAAGTCATTAAATAGCCGCCCTTTGTGAGTCAGAAGACCTTTTGAATAAATGAAGTGTCATACAGAAGATTTATAGGAAATCTGAAACCTTCACTGGTTTTGTTTTCTGAGAATTTAGTTTTTTTTTCAATAGTTGCTGCTTTTGGGAAAATACACACTATTACCCTGCAGTTATGTTTATGCTATAACTTGGCCATGGTTCTGTAGAGCAAGGCAGTAGTACTGCCAGGGTTCAATTCTCTGTGAAGCTCTGTGAGCTGTCTATTCTAGTGTTTTTAATTGTAATGCAGATGAATCATGAACCTCCTGCTTTTCTTTTCTCTTTTTGTGTCTCAACCACAGTTTGCTTTTTAACTTTTTCAGTCAACCATTTGTACATCAAAATAAACTAAACCCAAACCCAGAAAGCTTAAAATGAACAGCGGGGGATCCAGAGGAGGAAGGGTGTTGACCGCGTCCAAACCATTTCCCTTCTGTCTGAGAGCTATTTTGGATTTGTTTGGTCATCCTGCATCAGCGTCTGCGATGAAATATCTATCGGAGAAGAAATTAGAGTCCTGACTGACCCGTTCCTGTGTTTGCCCTCTTTCTCTTTGCAGGACAACATGCCTCAGACACCACCGTTCACGGGGCAGCAGAACACCGGCGGCTACAACAAGAACTTCTACCAGTCCAAGGAGGAAGGCTACCCTGGCCTCTTTTATCATGACAACAACCTGGTGTCCGGGTCACTGGAGGCCCTCATTCACCACTTGGTCCCAACTGTAGATTATTATCCAGATGTGAGTATCAATCTTTCACACTTTAATTTTTTATCCCTGGTGGTTTCTCTTCCTTTGCAGTTTCATAAAAGTAGGGAGGTAAAGCCTCTTCTATTTGTTCTGTGTGCGAAGCTCTGGTGCTTTGAGACCCTGTTCAGTGCCAAAGTTGCTTCCATTCTCCTTTTCTTTGTCTTTCTTTCCTGCATCTTCTGTCTGTACATCAGGGATAGAAAGTTTTAACTTCCCTACTTGCTATTTTTATATTTCGTTGTTGAGGTACCATTCCCTGTAGAGTGTTTTAATTTCATGTGGTTTTAAAGCCCATTTTCAAACTTAAATGATCAATTTGTCACCATGATTTTGCTTTGGTAGAAAACGTATTTTCTTTTTCTCCCCATAGAGAACATACATCTTCACCTTCCTGCTCAGCTCTCGCCTCTTTATCCACCCATATGAACTCATGTCGAAGGTGTGTCACCTGTGCATGGAGCAACAGAGACTAGGAGATCCCCAAGCTGACAAGGTATGCACAACAAAAAATCCCTACCTGGCTCAAATTTCTAGTTCCTCGTCTTCATGAACAGGGCTCTTAATTGTGAACCTACTACAAAACAATCGTTTTGGTTGTCCCTTATGTGTTTATCCTGCATTTTCAGATGAGAGTCAGGAAGATTGCTCCCAAGATCCTCCAGCTGCTGACGGAATGGACGGAAACCTTCCCATATGACTTCAGGGATGAGAGGATGATGCGCAGCCTGAAGGAGCTGACCCACCGACTGGCCAGTGGAGATGAGGTCAGTCCTCGCCCTTTCTTCATTGCTTTCTTCATGTCACTCATCATAGACATACAACAAAACAATTATTCATACTAAATGAGTTAAGTAACAAAGGCTTGCCTGCTGATTAGATAATATGTTTGGTTCAGGTGTTATCACAAGCTGCTGTTTTATAGACCGCACATGCAGCAAAGCTAGAGGCACAGGCAGATTTTTGCTGATAGCAGTGAAGGGAGGCAAAGGGGGGGTATCTCTGGCAACAAAGCAGTTTTTGAGGCTGGCTGAGTTGAGAGAAAAGCCCCATTGTTATGGGCTAGGTGGCTTTTTTGTCGTCTCTGTGGCGCTCCTTCCTAGGCAGCATTTGAATTGTTCCAATGCTGCAGAGCTGAATGTCACTGGCTTAGGCCGTCATTAGCCTCTGCTGCACTGTTTGGATGAAAGTTTATTTAGTGGAGTAGAACTGTTTTTGTCCTGTACCCTCTGCTTTTTGCACATGCAGACATTCCACTGTTAGACATATAGATATAGAAAAGTAGCATTTACAAGCGATGACTTTAGAAGTTAATGTAACATTAAAAGGGCATTTTTGTTTTTTTGTTTTTGCTGAGCGTTACATGAGAAGATTGACATCCCTCTCATGGAGCTAGCTAGCTGGTAGGCGATTAGCTTAGCTTAGCATACAGACTGGAAACTGGGGAAATGTCTTGTCTGTTTATTCTGCACAAACTTCTGTCTAAACAGAAATGTTGAAATTACATTTTGTGGTTTTAGAGGGAGTTATGTGCACTAATTGTTTCTGTTTACCACTGTTTCTAGCTACACATTGTTATTTTCCCTCCATGTCAATAGTGCCAATGTTCCCACTTCAGTTTTCTTCAGTCTGGACAAATAATTCACTTAGTCATCATGAGTCAGAGTTCTTTCAGTGCAAGACCTAATGGATTCACATGTGTTCTGGTGGGCTCTGCTTGGGAATGAGATGTGTGTCTGAGTTAAGTGTGTGTGTTTTTTGGGGGTTGGTGTTAACGATAAAGCAGCAGGGGCTTGTTAGGACCAGACATTGATGGAGGACAAAAACATCCATCTGTCCTGATAGAAGACATCCCTCCTTCACTGCTCAAGACAAGAAAAACACAACCCACCCACCCCCAGCGTTTTTAATGCAGGTTTCACACGACTCATCAATAGTACAAGCATGACCATTGATTCTGATTTAATCTAGAAATCAATACGTTTCTCATGACACATTTAGAGCTCCCCATATCTGCTCTCCTTGTGTAACCCACAGACGTCAAACACATCTCAGCTGACCACCAGTAATAGACACACTCTAGATGGTAAGACAAACATCTTCTGATTTCACAGTAGATTGGCTGCAGTTGGCATTAACTCCACCCGTCCAAAGCTATTTTTGATGGTTGAAATCAATTCTGGCTTCGAGGCAAGAGAAAGTAATTTAGCACAAGATTCCCTGGTACTTTCCCTTGAGGGTGATATCATGCTCGGCACATTTAACAAAACTTGATAACAGGTGACTCATTTTTAAAGTGTATCCAAATAATTGAAAGCAACAGCCGTTCAAAGTCATTAGTTTCTCTACTCATTTATTCCAGTTTAGTTTTTATTTTGTCTCACGTTCATTTATCTAATCCTCTTATTTGATTCAAAATTGAAAGTGATAGCACCCAAAGAGCAACTATGTTAAGTGGGAGGTAAGGCAACTTGCGTAACAATTTCAACCAGGACTTTCAATTTCTCTTCTGAATAAGTAATATGATATAATATGTTTTTATATATAACCAATATATAATGTCCAGTTGTGTGACTGTCCCTATGCTGTTGAACTGTAGCAATGTCAAAGCGTGCTCACAACCCAGCAATTGGTCTTATTAGTAAAATGTTATAACTGATGGTAGAGATTGATGAGCAATGATGGCTTCTCAAAAAGACCAATAGTTTACCTTAAAATCATGGACAGTAATTTAATCTAACAGAGCAGGAGGCTGCCTCTGATTGACCCTGTATTAACAGAATTGTAGACATATGACTAACATAAAAAACCAGTGAACGGATAAAGGTTACGAACAATAGATGTATACACTGTGCTGACAAATGACCTTTAACAATACTTGAACACCCTGCAGATGTGCATGTGTGCTCATGATTAGCACAGCGTGACCAAGAATGGTTTTTCAAATGAATGGTTCTTAGAGAAGCTTTGTTGCCTCGGGTTTACAAATTGCCACAAGCTAATGTTGAGGAAGTGAAGTTGTGATATTATTTGTTCGTGTGTCCTTGGATGATAACCCGTGATAATAAAACGTGATTCCTCTCAGAATAAGTTAAAAAGTTTAAGTTTAAGGAAACAGTCCAATGACAACAGGAGGGGGTTTGATCAGAATTCATTTGCATTCATGTTTCTCACAGGTTCTCCAAATCATGTTTTGAAAACAAAACGCAAATGTGTAACCATAAGCAGGTCTTGAGTACAGGGTTAGATTCTGGTTCTTCAGAGCGCCCACCACAGTACTCTGGGAAAGGGTTTGAGTCCAGAATAGATGTCCCAAACATCTGGTCAAAGTTGTGTCCAGACCACACTCAGAACATTCCAGGACCTTGATCTCTGTAGTAAGACTGTCATTATGGATGTGGTTGGATATATAGGGAAGCAGCAGCCGAGAAGAAACCAAGCACTGTGATCTTGATCTGACCTCATTTGGTGGTACCGAGTTCTTGCCTTCCCTCAAAATGTGCAGTTTTTATTTTGTTCTTCTTTTTTACTTTATTATCATAAGTTAGGTTGATTTAACAGATCCCACATTATATATCCAGTTGGATGTCTGGTACACTTGAGATAAGGCAGACTTTTGGACAAACATTACTGTTTTTAATCCTAATGGTGCATGCACAGTACCCTTTTCTGACAGGTGCCACTGCACTGTATGTTTTAAGTTGCTCTGGGAAGTTCAATATCTGGTTAGCAGTCAATTGTTGAAAAAATATTATCTTAAACACTTGTCTTTTTGTGGTTTGTGATTGCTTTATAGCTAAATTTAACAGGGAAGCAAAGGATATAATGTGGGCTTATCCACTTTTCTCTGAATGGAATACTTAAGAAGAAAATGATAAAATAAAACTGTATTGTTCACCAGGGTGGAAAAGTGAAAAGGCTTGAAATTTGAGATTTGGACTCAAGTTGGACTTTAGAGTTTAGAAATCAGAGATCTGAAAGACGTTCAAATGACTTCCAAATTGCTAACGAACACTTGACTTGGACTTTGGTATGTCTCGAATTGACCTGGACTTGGAGCAAATTAAAGCTGAATGCTAGGTTGTTGGGAGGTACTTTGGCCCCATCGTGACTTGGCAACATGGATGTGTTTGTAGATAAAATAATCCTACACAATGCACCTTTTTACTATCTGTTCATTAGTGCTGCTTGGCTAACCTGCTAAAAACAGTCAGGTCTTCTGTTTGGGTCAGGTGGTGCTCCACATGAAGTAACACCACTCAGCCAAGGAAACCAGGACCTCTAGTGATATGATGGCATGAACCAACCACACGCTCAGTCTTGGTGACTTGTACTGGGCAGCCGTCTGCCACCTCAGGATCACTGCCAGGGTCGATAGCGTAGGGAACCGGGTGCCCCTGCTAGGCCTCCTCATATGTAACGCCAATAGTTTTGATGAGCAAATGTGACTCCCTCTGCTTAGAAATGTCAGGCATGCTGTTGTCTCCAAGATCTGTGACTATATTTATCCGACCCTGGCCCGTCCTCTCTTTGTAGCAGGAACAGAAGCTACGGCAGATGGCTGACTTTGAAGTGGCAACTGGAGCGATTTTCACTGGTTGTGTGTCTCACTGTTGTCCAACTGTGCAGGACTGTGGTCAAGCAATAGCTGAGTGTATACAGTGTTTACACTGATATTACAATGTCTTGATGAAAGTATTTCATGTAGTGCTCCAACTAATGATTATTTT
>NW_023339718.1:19976274-19982000 GCF_004916995.1 Morone saxatilis
GGGACAGACGCGATGCCTTGAAATTGCTCATTTTATAACTTTGTTCACCTGGCCAAGGAGCGATTATTTGAAAAGAAATTTTCTCTCTCCTCTCCAGGCCATCTAGACTACCACATATATTTTTTAACTTGATTTTTCTTCTCTCTGTCTTGTACTTTTGCAATCACCCCTTGCCAAAACTGCAATATCCACAGAGCCACAGTTGATTGGCTGACATGCGAATGTGTCTGTTCATGTGCCATCACACCTATCACAGCCACATCAACAACAGACAGATCCATTAGTCTCGCCCCGGGAAGTGAATTTCAAAAAAGGTCCCGTCCTGTCTGTTTCCAGCAGAGTGATGAGAGTTCACTCATTTTTCCCAAGTGCCTGAGCGCAGCAACGACCTCTCACACTTGATTGCTGTCTAGGCACCGGGCCTTCATTTCCATTATAAGGCTAGCTGTGTTTCTTCCCACCCTGTTGAACTCTTGTTCAGTCTTGTTTAAAGAACCCAGATTCTGGATGCTGAATTGGCAGAAAGTTCAGAGTGGAGGGATGTGGTCGTGAGAAAAGGGGCCTTGTCACCCCAGATTTTTTGGGCAGCTCATACCAGTGGTATGGAAAGAGGCCACGAACACGATCCTCTGCGTACATACAATAACACTCAGTCTCCTCCACATAAGCAAAATCAAACACACATGTCCTTCTTCTCTCTATAGACCTTCTTATGCACCTCCTATGCTAAACTGTGGCAGTGAGGGAACAATTATCTAACCATGGCCTGTTTTGAGTCCAGGGGAGGGTTCAAAACAGGACAACCTCTCGACCTCTTGAAGCCAGGAGGGCAAGAGTGTCCCTCCTCTGCCCCTGTTGAGCTGATAGGCCTTAATGAGCCTGGCAGGAAAAGGGTTGTGTAACATTATGAGTGACCCTCCCTGTGCATGGCCAACAGGCAGCTTCTCTAAGTAAATTCCTTGAGGCATCACATTTTGAGGGCCTGTGGTTTGGGCTGGGAGCTGGCATCAGTCAGTTCTGCTGACATGTAGTCAACATGTGTGTTGTAAATTCCATTGAGGTTGTTATCACTCTCCACCACAGATGAGTGGTTAGGATTTAGCCTAAAATGCCTACAGCTGAGCCAAACAAAGTGGCTGCACGCATGCTACTGGATATCACACTCCGCTCTCTAGTTCTTGTTATCTCTGTTATAGTGTTTCTCATTCTCTGTCACCAAACCTAATGGAAAAGGGATGTAACTGTGTCTAGCAGCTGTGTGCCCATGGCTTTTCAAAGCTGTACAGAGCTAGAGAACAGGAAAACAAAGCCTTGGCTAATGGTAAAGAGTTGGGGGTTATCTAGGGTTCCTCAAGTTTCAAAGAGAGTTTGCCATGTGAAAAGAATAGTCATATGCAGGACCCTTGTGGAAATATCATCAACCCCTTCTGCAGGTGTTCACTGAAGAATATGTTGGATTCCCAAGTGATCTTAGCAGAATTAAATAAAACTCTTTTGAAGCTCCTAAAAGTTCAGTTATAACTAATTTATTCTCTTCTTTCACCTCTTTCCTCCCCTCCCCTTGCTCTTTCCTTCCCCCGTCAATCCATCAGGTTTACAGGAAGGCAGTCAGCCAGATGAGCCAGGGCCTGATCAGGAGGTTGACGGTGCTTAGCCAGTACGAGGAAGCACTGGTCAAGATCAATGCCACGGCGTCCGAGCGACTGACGGCTCTTAAGGCAAAGCCCCAGGCAGCCATCCAGAGAGACATGCTGTCCATCTGCAACGACCCATTCACTGTCGCCCAACAGCTCACACACATAGAACTGGTGAGAACAATGCAAATGTTGTCTATATATTTTGGTTTATTTCTTATTTGGATCTATTATTTTTGTCCTTTTTCTGTCAAGGACAGTGCCCATTCATCTGCAGAAACTTGTAATTGAGCCAGAGGGCTAATTTTCACCTGTCTGCTTTTAAAAATCAGTTTAAACCATAAAATATCAATCATTTGCTGTGACATGTCAAACCAAATTGAGATGTAAGTGTTATCTTCCAAAGAACAATCAGGAATCCTGCCAATGACTTGTACTCATATCGGCATATCACATGAGCCAAAGAGAATAAGACTAAATCGATACTGGAGAGGAGAACATGTGAGAGGGTGGGAGGGAGAGCTGACATGTATGATGGATTAGAAATCAGTGTGGTGGTCGAGGTGAACCGAATGCCACAGCTCCTCCCATGTCCGACCTACCACAGCATTGATTTTAAACAGCAGTGTTTGACCACCGCTTTATATTCATTAGATAAAGTTGGAATCAGTTTTTTTTTTTTTTTTTTAAAATGGTAAACGATCAGTCAATTTGAGAAAAAGAGGTTGCTCAAGCGTTTCCTAGATCAAAAAGGAAAGTGCAAACCCCACGACAACTAAGGGATAATGGTAAATGCTGAGATGTACAAATAAATAAAGGACAGATAGACATTAAGGATAAATAGAGTCAGAAAATGACTCTGTGATGTCAGTCTGTCATGTCAAGAATATTCGTCTAAAGTTTAATAGCATTGGCTTACATTTAGCCACTGGAATCTACTAGGAAGGGTAAGACTGGTACTGGCATTTTTATTTATGGCTTATGAATTACATTTTTCATTTTACAGAGATTTATTTGTGTTGTTTTATTTTTGTTTCAAACCATACACTCTCACAATTCCCTTTTATGGCCACATCCATAAAAACCTGTAAGGATTCCGCAAATGCCATTTTAAAGTGTTGATTTTGAGGGTGATGCAAACTCTTGCAGCACATGCATCAGCATTCACTCATGTAAAGGTGGAATCAGGAAGTTGATTTTTTTCCTTTTCTTTCCTTCTCAGGAGAGACTGAGTTACATCGGACCTGAAGAATTCGTCCAGGCCTTCGTCCAGAAGGACCCTCTGGACAACGATAAGGTAACGTCTGCATTCCTTTATAAAAATAAATTGCCAGATAAGCGAAGTGTATACAGTGGTTATGCAATCTTTTTTTGGCTGAAATCCTGACGTGAATCGTCTCAGTCTGGAGTGGGTTACAAGTGAGACGACCTAGTTTCTCCTCCAGATGGATTTTAAGTTTACACAACAGAGAGACTGGCCGCCGCACAGGTCAAAGTGAGGGCAGGTGATTTCTAGACTGTAGCAGCAGACCAAATATCCGCCCCTCGCACACACACACTCAGACACACCTCACTGACAATTTCCTCAAATCATCCCAGTGTCTGGATGGGATGGGCATGCATGCACCTCATCTCCTAGCAACCACTGCTGCCAAGGGTTTGTTTTGGGGAGGGGTGTGTGTGTGTGTGTGTGTGTGCGTGTGCTCTTGTCTGGCGTTCGGCTGCTAGGCAACAGCCCCTTTTTTTGAAGCGAGGTGATGAGGGGGTTAAGGCTGCCTTTGTGCCTCAGGCTAGCCTGCCTCGTACCCCCAACGAGCCACTTTGAAAAGACAGGAATAACTCTGTGCGTTTGTGTGCGAGTGTGTGTTTGCATGTTAATATCCGACTTGTCCACTGGCGGGAAATACTACATGGGGGCGAATGGCGTAAGGCCAAAGGAATGTGTGGAATTAGATCAAGAGGACTCCACACAAAGGACCAGCATGCATAATGTGGATAACATTGGCCACTATTGTGCTTATAGAAGCAGAGTGAAGTTGAGCGTGATACACAGGTCCACTTAGCCAAGAGTTATTTTTTTATGCTCAGTGATGCATCGATGGAGGGAAGAAAAACAGCAAATATCAGCTTTTTTTCCAGTGCAGCACTATTTCTTGCTTTGCAATTAGCTTAAATGCTAATTGAAAGTCTGATGTTGTTGTTTCAGAGTTGCTTCAGTGATCACAAGAAGGCCAGCAACCTGGAAGCCTATGTTGAATGGTTCAACAGACTCAGTTATCTGGTGGCTACAGAAATCTGCATGGTGAGTAATGAGGCCAAGTTCACACTGAAATAAGAATCCTGAGTGCTTTACAGGAGCAAAAGAAGATTTGGCCGCATTCAGTGATTATTCCCATAAGCTATAAATCTTCTTTCAATCACTATTTATATTCTATAAAATGTCAGAAATTTGTAAAAAATGCCTATCACAAGTTCCCAGAATAAGAAGGTGACAAACCAAAACCGATTGTTTTGTCTGATTAAATCTGAAACCCAAAGAGAAAAATAGCAAAAAAACCAAATATAGGCATTTTTTGTATTATAAATGACTTGAATTATTAATTGATTAACCCAATAGTTTGAGGCACCACTACCAGTTGCAATAAATTACTGTTATTAATATATTTGAATATGTCATTACTAAATAGGATATCAGAGTATATGCAAAAAGTAAAGGGCTTCCCTCTCAACGAACACATTTACAAAAGTGTAGTCTGTCGTGAGGGCTAATGCAGTTTTTTTTATGTTCTCTATTTTGTTAACAGCCTGTGAAGAAGAAGCACCGAGCTCGAGTCATTGAGTTCTTCATTGACGTGGCACGCGAATGCTTCAACATTGGCAACTTTAATTCCCTCATGGCCATCATATGTGAGTTGGTGTTCTGTTTCCTTTCCACTGAGAAAACAATTGAAGGGATTCTTTCCAGAACTTACTTTTTGTTGAAAAAGTAGTTACCGAAAGGTTTTAATAAACTTAAATGATTAAGTCTTCCAAAATGTCATTGATCCATAAGTAAACAGTTTAAGATAATATTCAACAGCCAAGAAATTATATGTACCAATGGGTGTCACATTTTTAAAATGTCATGTCTCATCTCTGAGACTCTGCACTCGTTCCCTCCGATCTGTATTCCTGCACAGAGAGCTTTTTCTTTTGGTCAGTGGATCGGATCAACGTAGTAAATGCAATTTGTCGTTCAGTGAGAATTTTGTGCAGCCATGTAACCTCCCCCCGTAGCAGTAACCTCTCATGACTTTGTCCCAGTTCATTTCCAGCTTATGTAATTTACTTCAGTCTAATGACATCCGTTAGACTCTGCAGCAGAGAGAACGAAGCATTGGGCCATGCAGATAATTGTCTCAATAGAATTTGGTCAGAGGAGGGGAAACACACAGTTTTTTACCTGCAGAAAGACACACATCCATACAGTAGCTGCAGATTTATTATTTATATTTTACGTCTTTTATATTTGAGAAATGATGTATGACTGGCGTGATTATGTCTAAATGTGTTTCTAAAAATATGACATTAGTCTAAGCAAAACTACCATTACATAAGTATTAGAAATAATTAAGACGCACACAGAGCCCTAAAGCACCTCAGACAGTTTAGAGACCTCGCTGGAAGTTTAACCAATAGCCTCCAGGGATCCCAGAGATGACCCAGTGTTTAGAGGAGAGGGCATCTGGTCATCCTCACAGGCCTGAGGGAGGGAGGGAGGATATGTGTGTCCAGAGCAGAAAGGCAGGCGGGGTGGGGGGGGCAGCTGGAAGAGGACTCAGAACAAACCATCCAGGCAGATGGTCAGCACTGACCAGAGTGAGTGTGAGCACACAAGAGAGGAGGGGTGGGCAAAGAGGGAGGATGGGATGATGAAGGGGTAGAGTGGAGGATATTGGAGTGCCAGCTGTTCTCCTTCTTTCTCCCCTGAGAGAGGGAGAGGGAGAAAGAACGCCACAGGCAAATCCCTTTTCTACCAGCCTCATCTCTAGGGTACCACCAGGGTTAGACAGTGTGTTAGTGACGTAATTAAAGGGTTAGTTCACCCAAATC
>NW_023339718.1:19982084-19982864 GCF_004916995.1 Morone saxatilis
GGTTTTATTTTTCCAGGTTTAGAGATATCTGACTATGGGTTTTTCTTATGTCCAAAATCAGATCTGATCCAATAGGGACCCAAAGACAGTAAGAACTGTTTAGAAAATAGAAAAGATCAGTTTTCATTCGCCGTTTGCGAGCGTTACTTACTCACAGATCACAAATAGTGGCAGTGTCAAGTTTCACAAATGATTGTGAAAGATACATTTGCATCAGCAAGCGAGAGCCCAGCAGCAAGATATTAGTGAAATGTGTGGGTAAATGCCACTAGAAGTAATAGAATTAGGTAAGGCAATACGTTTTTTTGTGTGTGTGCGAGTAATTTGGCTGAACTGGCCCTTTAAAGATGGAATAATGCTCTGTCAGTGTCTCTTTGCTCTTGCGACATTGTATCGTTGCTGAAAAGGAGAAGACATCAACAATATATTAATGTTCTCATAAAGGGGAGAGCATGTCCCAGTGGGGCAACTACGACAGTCAACACCTGTCCTTACACACACACTGGTGTCTTTGTGAGTAGATGGGGCCGTTTCCTAGGCGAGACACGTTCTAACACACTCTGTCACATGCTGCTGTGGTCGGACTTGCATTCATTTCAGGCTGGCAGTGTCATGTTAAACTCAAACAGTCTCTTGGGAAGCAGAGCGAGTTCAGGAAGAAAATGAGGTTTAGTCGGTTTAAAGTTTTATATTTTTCCCTGTGCAGTTCTTTTGTTTACTCAAGGGTTGTTTTGTGTTGTCCTGCTGCTCTGACGGTGACCGTCGGTGCCTGAACCTGCA
>NW_023339718.1:19982964-20004361 GCF_004916995.1 Morone saxatilis
CGGGCGCCCAGTTAGCTCAGTGGGTAGAGCTGGCGACCCATGTACCGAGGCTGAGTCCTTGCTGCAGCGGCCCAGGGTTCGAATCCGACCTGTGGCCCTTCGCTGTGTGTCATCCCCTCTCTCTGCCTCCCTTTCCTGTCTGTCTTCAGCTGTCGCTATCATAAAAAAAGAAATAGCATTGGTTGCTTGTAAAATATCAATCACAGTATAGCAGTCCTAAATTGGTGTCTAACCCTAACCCTCATATGTAGCCAAAAAAATACAGGTAAAAAAAGCAAAAAAAGATATCCCCTTTCCTAAGGAAAAAAGAGTAATATGATTAATAATTCTTGCACAAAATGTTTGACTTTTTATTCAAACGTAATGGTTAAAAGGAAACAAAACAGAGTAGCAGTCATCTGGAGATGTGTCCCTCAAGGAAAGTCCAGAGTAAGACTTTAGAAATGGCAATAAACAAGCAAATCTAACACCCAACATGGAACTGACGTATCCATGGGGTTGAAAGCGGGTGAAGGCAAAGGGAATGCAGCAGACTCCTGCCCAGATGCTGAGGTGTAACTGGGGTAGAAATTACACACAGACCTCTCCCCTCCCTGTGGTACCTGAGGAAACCCCAGATACTGCAGGAAAGACACTCTGAGCCCAACAGGCCTTCAGTCGGCCCTTTGAAAGAGGAGATCTGAAGTGGAGACGAGTCTGAGGCTTTCAAAGACTCAGTTCTTTAGGTTCCCTTCATGTCTCACCGGATTTCATCTCCATCTTTCTCCTTCTGTTTGTCATTCTTTTGTCATTCTTTACTTTTTTTATTTCTTTTACGCTCCTGTTTTGTCCCTCTGAGCCTTATTTGACGTGAATCATTGCTAATGATTAGTTAATTTTAAGTTAATGTGCTCGATGGTCATTTTGTTATCAAACTGACACTGTATGTTTTTTTTGTTTTTTTTTCCATAGCACCAGATGGATCCTTCCAGCAATTTCTACAACTACAGAACAGCGCTGAGAGGAGCCACCCAGAGATCGATCACTGCCAACAGCAGCAGAGAAAAGGTGAGGCCTCAGCACACAATGATTGTATGATTGAGCTGCATGGCCTCTTTTCGTAGAATGATCATAGAAAATGATCTCCTGAATTTTAAACATTTGAATATAATCTCAACTTTTTCATTTGGTTCACGGTTAGCTCAGCTCCCATCTGAATGCAACACGCTGGGCAGGACTCAGGAGTGCAAATTAAATTTACATGCTGACATTTAATGTGCAGCTTGTTAAATAGAGATTGAAATTCTAGCAAAACCACCATCACTGGGAAATCACATTTGGAGAAAGTCTGAGTCTAGTCAGGTCAATGACAGTTAATGAAGTCCAACTTACCAAAAAGTCAACAAACATTTCTTTTGTACAAACACATCCAGTAGCTGCGGTTTATAAAATCCACAAACTTTTAAACATCTGCACTCCAGACTTTGGTTTACATTTCATACATTTTGCTGAGCTAACATCCTCATCTTGCTAAAGACCACTTGACAGCTGCTAGATGAACCAAAAGTGACCTCTCAGTATCAGAATAAGCACTCTGACCACTGGACCACCCTGGACAAAGTGTTGGTGACGCATGTTGCAGCAGAGATCCTTTGTGCTGATTACAGTTATGTAAAAACTTGAGATGCTTATCACACCGCTTTTTAACTTCATGTGCTGCAACATGGAACTTGAGGGAGGGGAAGGCAAAGCAGAATAACGAACCATAGCGCTGTCATTCCTTGTGCCTTGTTATCGTCTGGGAGCGGCGTTCCCATCGTGCTTACAGCATCAGCAGCCGTAAACACGAGCGCAGCGGACTTGGACGGAGAACAGCGGTTGCATAACCACGTAGCCCAGAGGGGGGACACAGAGGTTGAGTTATAAGTGGGTCAAGATATGAGGAGGGTCTTGGTTTCCTCCTCATCAAACATGTTGTGTTTTCCTCAACAAGGGAAGAAAGAGAAAAAACGGTTGCCTGCCAGATCACATAGTGTTCTCTGCTGCTTCTTGAGTTACCCGCCCTGAATCTGAACCAGCACAGAGCTCGTGGGCTGTCAGACGTTAGTGGTTAGTCTCTCCTCGTACATCACATGTTGAATAATGTGTTTTTTTCATGGAGACAGAGTGTACTGTCAATATGTATCTGGCTCCCTGAGGTTTGTGAGGGATGTTTTTTCGGAACTCAGGAATGCAAACATACCCGGGCAAGAGGTCGGGGTCATGAAACGGAAAGTTCCCAAGAAGTCTGGTATGTTCTTGCCCTTGTGGCCTCTCCTTTATAAGGAGGGGTGGGGGGGTTGTTTATGATCTCCTCTAGCCATCCACAGTGCTGTTTACTTTGTCAGAGCCGGCATTCATGCTTCATTTGGATCCAGTTTTGCTGTAGTTCTGTTCTCTGCTGTGAGGACACAGAGATTGAAATCTTCCGACAGTTGTTGCTGTGTTGATTACTTTGTGAAATAACATTTAAACAAAATGTTAAACAGCTGATCTGAGGCAGACTTGGTATATCACATGTTTGGTTGTACAGCAGCAGAGAAGAATGTAGAAAATATTCCAGTTCACACCCAGTTACATCACACGAAGTGCTTCCAGACCCTCAACATCCCAGATGTGTCCAGCTGTGAAATCGACTTCCTTTCTGTTCCTGTTGGGCACCTTTTTTCCTCTAAAAGCAGAACATGTTTGTACAGACGTGTGCATGCATGACAACAGTCTCCAGATTGGGCATACGAGCATGTCCTTGTAAACATCCTGCTCCTACAGAGCCCTCAGAGTACACTGTGTGCAGACTCCCTGACTTCACTGACATCAAGTTAACTAGTTGTCAGCCGCACTCAGATTTTGTCGAAGGATGGTGTGGAGGCACAATTTCACAGAAACAAGCTTACAATACAAATCAGCCAAGAGCAGATAAAGAGAAATCAGATGGATTCACTGGCTCGACAAAACGACTATCTTGTGAAGAGACCTAATTAGGAAAGGGTGTGTGGGGTTTATTCAAGTGCAACCTCTGATACAATCAATATGACTTTGGTTAAATAAAACACAGAGCGCAACAAAAATGTGCATTTGATACATTGCTGCTACCCCCTCTGGTATTTAATCTCTTAAAAGCTCCACCATCATGAATGTTTGATAATATTGGGTGGGGATGTGTGGGACTGTCAGGAAAGAGTTTTCTTTTTTTATAGGTCACTGTGCCAGATTGCAGCAGTCTCTCGACACACAGGAACAAAAGTGGTGTTTATTTATCAGCCACGGCAGCTGATAAATGCCATGTTTAACCAGCCAGCCAGTTTAATTTCCTGAGAAGAGAGAAAAGTGCCCAGCAGTGTAAAATTGACTGTTATTTGAATGGAGTCTGGTGCTTCTTCCACACCTTGCTCTCCATCAACATCTATGTTAGTGCTCAGACACGCAGTGACCTGAATCATTGTGAGGGTGGCGATGAATTATTTACGGGGCTTTAAAGGGGAATTCTTCTTCTCTGGAAAATCTATTCTAATTTCACTTCTCTATTTTTGGTTAGAGAAATTTTGTTTTAAGGTTATTAAAGGTTGCATTCATACATGCTGCTACAGGCCTGTAAGAATGGAACATTACCGAGTATCTAATGATGAAGATGTGTTTATGATCAGAACAGAAGAGGGTCTGTTTTTCCCAGGAAATGAACAAGAGATCCTCTTTGTCTATTGTAATCCTTTTCCTTTTGAATCCATGTTTATAAAGACCACACACCTGTGAGTCATATGGAAATCCCCCTTCACATCTTCTCAGCGAAATTAAATCCCATTCACTTTCTGTTGTCTTGCAGATTGTCATCCCTTTCTTCAGCCTGCTCATTAAAGACATCTACTTCCTCAACGAGGGCTGTGCAAACAGGCTGCAGAACGGGCACGTCAACTTTGAGGTAAACCGAATTTAAAATTCCCCAGGGGAGTTTCCTCAGCAACAGATTACACCAGATTTACTTTTTTTCCCACAGCTGACTTCTCTGTGTCAGAAAACAGCGTCACTATATTTACTACACATGGCAACGGATGCTTTTTATTTCCACTTCCCTAAAGAATAAAGAAGTCAGTCTTGAGTGTGTAAAATACAGCTGCGTTTCCATGGAACAAACCTACTGACCAGTGACCAAAGACTCATAAGTATTTCCACTGTTCTTGGGTCACAGCTACACTGAGTCAGACACTATTTTAAGGATTCATTCTATCTTGGGTATTTATCCAGTACATTTGAACACATTAACACTTCAGAACAGCTACTATAACCACAGTGTTATGTTAGGTCACTTGGGCAGCTTCAGTGGAGCCCTTCAAGGTTACATACCTTGCGCAAAGGCAGTGTGACAGTAATATTTGGAGCATGGAGTAAAGTAGTAATAGTCAACTATGCATAGACTGTGTAGTATAGACCCTTAAACATGTTGCTTCCTTCTGAATATGAACCTGTATCGTCTGTCTTTGGTTTTATTTCAGAAATTCTGGGAACTCGCCAAACAAGTGAGTAAGTTCATGACCTGGAAGAAAGTGGAATGTCCGTTTGAGAAGGATCGCAAGATTCTGCAGTACCTGCTGACTGCTCCAGCGTTCACGGAAGATGGTACGCTTATAAATGAATGAATGGATTATAGGATCTTTGTGCATAATTAATTGGTTACATTTTGCAAAATACGCTTTCTGGCCAAGTGTTAGTTCACATTGATACCACACTAATGTCTGTATGCTAAATAGTATTCATTTAACATCAGTATCCTGAACTGCAATTATGGTCAACATATGATTTCTGGTCAGTTAGGTGTCCAAAATCAAATATTATTTGACTTTTTCAACCCGCATGTCAGACATAGTTTGCATTAACTTGAATCATGTGTTTTTCTACAGTGACAGCAACACATTATCGAATAAAACATTGCTGTTACTAAAGAAATCATCAGTTTACTTCATACCAAATTATAACCAAATAGGTGATTACACCAGTCAGTACTGGAGTGCAGGTGTAAATCTTGGATGTAAATGAATAACCGCAGAAAACACAGTGATGCACTCTATGTTCATTGTCCTTTGATAAGCTATAGTAAACCACAGACCGAATGATTTTTGTTTCCTACTAAGCCACAAATCCACATACACCTTGTTATCACCTCTCATACTCGAGCAGCTACTGATAGTCTCGGTCTCCTTTTTAATCCACATCAAAGTCGTGTGTAGCTGGCTTATCGTCGTCTTATCAGAGAGAGACGGGGAGCTCTGTGAAATCCTCCTGACACTGAAGTGCACCGACTGAACTGACCAATCGGCTCTTCTACAGCCGATAGTGAACATCCTCTTGTGAACCAATCTGTACATAGACAGAGAATCAGAGTGTGCAAGGGGAAGCAGGTTTATTTGACCCATCCCATCCAAAATCTGTTGGAAAAAAAAAATAAAAATCATTAAATAGATAAATCGATCCAGTTCAATGGATCGTTACACCCGTACTATTGAGCCAGGGTCATGAATATTATGATCCTTAACTGTAAGTCAAGGAAATCAGACGAGCCAATAAGATCAGTCAGTTCATCCCAGCGATCAGTTTTTCAGGATGGATGTCATGTCTTCAAGAAATAACTTCAGAAAAGCTAATGTTTCTTTGATGTTCTTATTGCAGCGTTGTATCTGGCATCCTATGAGAGCGAAGGTCCTGAGAATAACATGGAGAAGGACAGATGGAAGTCTCTGAGGTGTGTATGAACCCCCCCCCCCCCCACACGCACACTCACCCTCAGGGTTTTAGTCTTTCAATCACGGCTGTCACCCCACATTGCCTCCTGCTTCCCCACTGACCATGCAGACCCGGAGGGATGTAGGTCACACACTGATGCTGACCTGCACGCTATTCAATAAATGCATTAAACGCACATACATGCGCGCATACACACACATACACACACACACACACGGGTGCCCATCATTCTTCTTTGTCACACCATCGCTTGCATAGACACACGTAAAGGACATCAGTCATTTTCACACAATTACATCCTATTACGCACACACACCGAACCCCCCTTATGACACAGCACTCTGGACGTTTGTGTGTATGTGAGAAGATGGATGAGAGAAAATAGTCTTTGTTCAGTCGGCTCTAACTCATTGAAGAAAGCCCTAGAGAGCTGACAGAGGGATATTTCCTCTTGCTTCAGCATCACACGCTGAAGTATAATTGACACAAACTGATTCAGGGACATTGGGTTTTTCCGCAGTGACAAAATGGGTCATCCAGCAATCATGAGATCTGTCTGGGGCATCACTTCCATGAAAAAATTAAGTCAATGGAATAAAAGTGAAATAGGTTTAAAACTGTGCGAACTTGCTGTAAGTGAAAAGGTGTCGATGTAAATACAGATGATGAGCAACAATGAAAAACTACAAACAACAAATAAAAAGAATACAGTCCAGCTGTGTAAAAAATCCTCACATTTTTAACTACTAAATGTGATTCTCAGCTTTATTGATTAGAGGGCTCACAGTACTCTTACCAGTGAAAGTTTTATGTTTTAACCTCTCTGTGTCTGGCAGCTTTTTTCTTAAGAAAGATTCTCTTGCATAAGAAGCTATGCATTTAACATTAAATATTTATTTGGCAGATATGGAAGACAAGCCCCAGTAGTTAGGGTGCCTAGCAGTAGCCATCTTTGCCAAACAAAGACCGGATCGCCACCTACAGAAAGTTGTATAACTTAAAAATATATTAAAAATGAAGAGTCATGTTTGAGTTGATGGAGACCAAAGCAGAGCTGAAAGTGATAATTGGACAGAAGCACAACAGTTTCCTAATCAGGGCTGTATGTTTGCCAGCTTGTTGTAGAATTCTCCTGCTCTCTATATGTCTAAAATATATAAATGAATGAATCTTAAAAGTACAAGTAAGGAAAAATATATTCTCATGTGTTAAACTCATCCAAACACAGCTGACTTACAGTTTTCAGAAGTTTACAGAAGACCTACTCTTACAAGGGAGGAAAAACAAAACAAAAAACATAGAAACACATATAAAAATAAAGCTAGTATTTATGGCCAGTGAACACATGATTCAGAGCTGACAGTCATGCTGCAGGTTGCCAAGAACTGACCCCACACACACACACACACACACACACACACACACACACACACAAGCACTCATATATAGACATATGAATCAGATCTACTGGCAAGGGTCAGAGGTGAGAGCAGGTTTTGGACCCAGAGCCCTGTGGGCGTTGGGTTAAACCCAGCCAGGGTGAATCCACTGTGGTTTGTGTGTGTGGTCACGTTTCCTGATCGCCTGCCAACCCTATCTGCATCCCCCCCGAGCCTCGCCTCCACTGCGACACGATCTGTCACTTTATTGTAGCCGAGCGGCGTCAGCAGAACGTGCTGCTCAGCTCTGCAGACTCTCTACACACATCACCCCTAGAAATCCACAACACGCAAACTGTTGCTGCGACTAACATTCTGTTTATAACTGAAAAATTACACTGAGATCTGTTTGGGTTTTTTTTTACATATTGCTGAGCAGGAAAGGTGATTATATATTACCAAGTCTTGCATGTTAAGAACTCTTAAAACAAATAAGTCATTTCTATCTAATATGACACATCAGAGGATTATCTTCTGACGTTAACGTGCTTCTGTCTTCTCTCCACAGATCCACTCTGCTAAGCAGGGTCTAAAGTTCTGAAGAAACCAGAATGATGACAAACCTGACAAGCGAGCCGTGCCCTGTAGACGCCGCTGTTGTCCAAACAAAGTATCCCCGTGTTGGAAGGGAAACGACAATCTCTACTTTGGCTGGCGAGGATCTTTTGTGTTCCCCCAGCTTCAGATTTCTAATAAGCTCTGCTTTTCCTTACCCTCTTGCTCTTTGTGCTGTATATTTCAGGACAGCTGTCTTTTTTTTTTCATCTCTTTGTATGACTTTGTAGTCTTTTTGAAAAAAAAAAAAGAACCCTGATAAACCTTCTGTGAGCGTTAATGGAGTCATTGGGGTTGTTGGGGTTGTTGGTGGTCCCCCCCCCCGACACTAGTTTTCAACAAGTTCTTTTCCACTGAAGCTACAAAGTTAGCTGCTGGTTGGCTAACTCAACAGAAACGCTACTGTCGCTGGTTCCATAAGCCAGCATTCTTTGTACGGAGAATTCAAACCTTTCCCGCAACACTGTTCATCATTATGCTAGCTATTATTTGCTTTTGTTTGTTTGTTTGGTTTACTTTCCTTTTGTACAATACCTGAGTATCTCTCACGTCATGTTTTCTGAAGGTTTTGTTAATTGTTATGTGTAAGAAAAAAATGCACTGGTTGCAATTTAAAGATTAAGAGTAACTGAGTTTTCTTGTTTGTTTGTGTTGTATAAAGTTTTGTGATTTTCGTCAACAGGAAGCAACACTTCCCTCGTTTATCTTTGACACACTCAGGGCCTCAGTATGCTTCGGATGCATTAAGGTGTCAGTAAGCTTCAACCAAAGAGGGTTTTAGATGATGTTCAACCATACGGCGTAGGAATTGCGGGTTTGAGATGCTGTTGGATGCTCTGACAAGCACTTCATGTGAAGCATACTGGGGCCCTTTAGCAGAGAGCTTAAATGGAAGGTGTGATGATAGTGTGTTTCCTGTTGTTCTTGATAATCAGTGTTTAAAATAGCCCACAGGCTGGCTTATGTGCTCAGCAGCAGAGGGCTACTATTCATACTTTCCCCTTTTGTTCCTGCTCTGATGTAGAAAATGAGTGTGGTTGTGCTGCCCCCTGGTGGTTCAGTTAGAAAAGTGAATGGATTTCATGTGTTTGAATAATGTGAACCGAGGATTTCTGTTTAAACCCTAGACATGCTAAATAATATCCTGTTTATGTTTTTATTTTTCATATTAAAAAGTAATGTTCCCACCGTATGTTTTATTTATAAATCTATTTGTGTAGTCACATTATGTCCTCATGCCAATATGTACTATTATTTTATTGTTATTTAATTTTGTACTAGGTACATGACATGCTTAAGTAGTCCTTTATTATTTTTTATACAAGTTTGTATGGAACACTTTTTTCAAGGTACTAGCTCAGAGCATGAAGTTAAATACTTTTGACTGATATCTGCTTTGCCTTGCTTTGCTCCTCCCTCAACACTGAGCGCTGTTGTGGTTTATTGTACATACTGTTTCTTTTTTTCCTCCCTGTGTTCATTCATTTGTATTTGGACTGTTAAAATGGAATAGCGGAACCGTTTATAAATGAATTAGTAGTGTTTAAAAGAGAGTTAATAAAATGTTTAAAAAATATGAACTGACTGGGTCTGTTAACTGCTTTTGTTTTCTTGTCACGTGGGAACACAGCATGTGTGAGGGAAAAAAAAAAGGTCATTAGTTCACTTACTAGCTTTTTGAAGCTTTATACTGCTGAATGTCACAGAAAGCTAATAAATGTTTGATTACTTCTACTTATTCCTCAGTCAAATATGCTTTAATTTCCTTTCAGGATATTTTGAAGTATTGGTTACAGATTAAACTACACAAAAGGATTAAATAGTTAATACATTTCCGTTCAGATTATCAATTGTTAGATTCTCAGTTTACACATACAAATATTTATCAGGAAGATGTAAATTTGTGTTTGATATTTGGGAAAAGGGTCAATATAAAAGACACTACACAGTGGACTGACACTTAACGCAGCTCAATAAAAAATAAAAAATAAACTGTGAGGAGACACTGGGGATCGAGGTGGCTACTGTAACAAAATTAAGAAAATGATTAAGTACCTTTAAGGCTTTCATAGTAAATTAATTTAGAAGCCTTGGTAGGTCCCTGTTTTGGTATATGCTATACTGGACACTACTGGCTCTAGCTTCTCACAGTAAATGATGCATACATTTGTTTTTAATGAAAATAAATGATAAAAGCAAAGTTATTACCATTCAGCATGTGTTTTCTTTCCACTCTGATCTGTAAGGACAAAGCAACACAGCTTCATACATGTCTAACATCATGAAAGGTTCTGACCCTCTGTTCCGGGTGCTGTTAATGAGCCAACTTTCCACTTTTGTCACAGACACTAAAACACTCGGCTGACACAGTGTAGATTTGTTTTGTCTGCCCAGATATATTCTTGTGGCACAAGTAATGTATCAAAAGGTTAAGAGCAACACCGCAAAGAGGACTTCATGCAGAGAAAAGTAGACTCACTAGGTAAACTGCTGGGGTCCCTTTGGCATGAGGCGTCACAGATTGGCTGTTGGCAGTTTACAACACCCAGGAACAGACTGCATGAAAATAAACGTATAACAGCATTAAAAATCTGGATCCGGTGTGGACCAATCAATATGGCGGCCTCTGTGGAAGACAACCCTCTCCCTGTGTAATTAAAAACATCATTCAGATGATCATACACCAATATTACACACTGGACCTTTAATAGATTACCATATCATCATACCAAATCCTAAATAACATCTTATGCAAACTGACATGGAGACATAATTCAGTATGAGTCAGGGACCTGGAAAACAAATCTAGTAAAGAATTAAAAGAAGTTCTGTTCCCCTATTCCAAAAAAAGAAGAAAAATCTATAAATATTGGAAGGTACAGAACTTTCTTGGAAGTAAAACAGAAATATATGAAGGGGTATTATAAAATGCTGTGTAAGAAGAAACATAAACTTTATGATCAATATTTGAGGAAGACACTGAGAAAAGACTGAACTAATGTGATCATGTTTTCTGCTGATGTTGGACTTGAATGGATGGAGGCAGAAAACAAACACACAAATCTGGCTCCACCAAGTGACCAAATGCAGTTAATGCAACTGACAGTGTTGCTGCTGAGTTACACTTCTGCCACTCAATATACAAAATGTGAGATGAATAACTAATAAACTCATTACTTATGAAAAGAACCAATTTTCTAGCAGAGATATGATTAATGTGTGCAGTCACAATCACATCACACTTTACCATGCTGCGATCACGCTTTGGTTGACACCTGCATGAGAAAAAGACGGCATCATCATAATTAATCATTTGTACTAGTTTAGTTGTTGCTATTGTTGTTGCTGTGACTCTTTATCTCAACATTTATTATCACATTCAAGATATATTTTTTTCACAATTTCCACAACATCATGTCAGTAGTTCAAACAATGATATTATTGCATAACACTTAAACATTGCGTTATATTCAATAGCATTCACAACTGACACACAAAGGTGTTTAAAGTGTAATGCATTGGGGTTCAAATAATATATTAGACCACACTGTTCAAATATGTGCATAGTAACAATATCCTGCCTTACTCCAGTGTGAAAAAACATGATGAAATGAAAACATAATATGATGCTTATAAACATCATGCAGTGCAATACATCATGTTTTACTATTCTATGGTCCGCACAAAATGACAACATACACTATGATGTTATCACATCATCGTCCTAAACACTACTCATCAAGAATATCATGAGAAAAGATAAAACCTTTATTGATCCCCGCAGGGAAATTCAGTTGTTGTCATCATGTGACATGGGAAGTAGTGGTGCCAACAAACCTCACACTTACATAATCACATTTAAAAACTCAAACTAAAGCCTGGCATTCAAAACAATTAACACACACAGTAATAGGACAGTTAGAGTTAACATTTAGAAAACACTATGTCATAATATATTAGAAAACCTTCAACATATTACTATTCTGTGGCATTTTCTTAAGAAAATCGTTCACTAAATATACTACATGCAGTGCCGTAGTATGGTATCAAAAGAACTACAAGGCCTTTAGACACCAACAAGTCACACATATTTGTTTTATTGTTATTTCTGACTATCCTCTAATCTGTTACCTTCAGTTTTATACTTTTATGGGTCACAAGAAAATATGGCTTTCTTTCAAGTGGTCAGAAGCCCAAAGGTTATGAACCACTGTACTCAACTTTAAACCTTCCACCAATTACTGGTGACATGTTATCTTGTGGCAACTGGAGGTAAAAAGCTACTGAGCTTTTGCCCTTCTCATCAAACTTTTAACATATTAAGACAGACTTAAGAATTTTGGGTCTAAATGTCATCTTGCAACTAAACCGTACATACATACTGTAATATCCTGTCAGCTAACCAGTACAGTGAGGTTGTGGACACTGTAAACAACCTGAGGACACATAAACATGAGGAGCAAATGAAAACTACAAACAGAATGTCAACTACACTGACTGTCTGGATGTGGGGTGGCATGGTTACAAACCAGCCACCAAGGTTCAGTTCTTCCAATCTCAATATTTCTTCTGCCAGAGTGCCCTTAAGCAAGTTACTGAAGCCCTATATAACATTATAGAGTCAGCTAAAGGCCTTTATTGTAAGCAGGTTTGCTCATTTAATATATGCCCTCTGATCATTTGCCAACCTCTCAGATTTCCTCTCAGGTTCAGGTTGGGATGGGTCACTGACCTGGATTAGTTTGCTGTGGTCTGAGTGCTGCAGCTGAATCAGGTTTGGCCACCTGCCATTATTGTTCTGTCCCTGTCAATAAAATGTGCTGCAGGCCAGGCTACTCAGACTGGCGTCAGAGACAAACACACTGGGAAAACCAATTAATCATTTCTGAATCTGAAAGCCAGCAGCTTTGGGTTGCAGACTTTAGCTTGTACAAAAAGAGTAAAATGCATCACATGACCACAGAGAGCAAGAGGAGACAATGATCAGATTAAAGGAAATATATTGAGTATTGCACTTAATTGTCTCCACCCTCTCTCTTTAATTGAATCGCTTGTCTTTTTTCCAACTGTTCTGACGAGTACTTCTATATAAAGACTACATGTAGTGTGAAAGGTGTCAGAGTCCCCACAGTGAGTTATCAGCAAAAGGGTTCCCTTAGGTCTACGTAGCATTTTAGCATCTTTCAGCTCAGCCCACAACTTTACTGCTCTGGCTCACCCTCACCGCTCTCTTCCCAGCAGTAGCAGCAGCAGACAGCTGAGCAAACAACTGCAATGAACCTGTACGCTACCTGCCCAGCACCAAACAGCAGACAGACAAAGTTAGCAACTAGCTGGTGAAGGAAGTGGAACATCTAGCAGCAAAGATCCAGATTTTTTTGTTTATACCATAGTGGTGCAGATCAAACTGAAGCCAAAAGGAGAGAGAATATTGGACTTGTTGGCCTGAGTGGCCAGAAACAGAACTCCAAATGAATCATAATGTTGCTGTGTGTCTGCTGAATGTGTAACCATATAATTTGTGTGCTAGATGTTGTGTTTTCATGTTGTTCTACCGGCCCCAAGTGCACCTCCAAAAACAAAGCAGCTTTAAAGTGAGCCCATGTAAATTTAGCTAAGCACCATCAATTGTGGCCACAAGTTACAGTTACAGGATAATGATCAATGCTAAAACAGAGCCTAATCGTACAGAAGAGTCATTAAAGGGACCAGTGTGTAGGATTTATGCCACCTAGCAGTGTAGTTGTAGTTGCATCCTCCCTTCACGTCATTCTAAAAAATAACAAAAATATAACAATTATTATTAAAATTATATTCCATTTCTGCCTAAATGTTACACATTGGAATCTTTATGTCCGACAACTGAGTCACTAATGTTGGTTACATGGCATCATCCATCCAAAAGTTTAATGTTAGCTAATATTAGCCACGATAAGCTACTGGTCATAGTAACGCTGTTGTAGCAGCAAAACCATTGTGTTGACTTGAACAAGGTTGCGTTCCATTTTTTATTAATTTAACAGGGATAAAAGTTACATATCCAAACTTTAAAGGAAGCTCCCTGATGCAAGATTTGGATTTATTTAGATTTCTATTTAGATGCTTCTTTTGACAAACAATTAAACTAAGGGCATGAGGCATGATTCATAGCTAAGTGGGCCTGTTGATGCCATCTCAAATAGCACTTTTTCTCTACAACCTACGTGTTTGAATGTGTGAACAGCTATGCTTTTTGTTACCAGTGTCATGTTTACTGCTCATCTCCTCTCCTGAGAAACAAAAACATGAATCAAAACATGAATCATATACACATACCATTTTGCACTTATCCTGTCTTTTCCCCCCTTTTTTTATCAATGATCTTTTTAATGTAATGCTTGTCTGATTGTGTATGTTATGACATGTCAGAAAAAAAGCTGTTATTATTTGGAATTGGACTAGTTATTTCTATATTTTGAGAAAGCTCCTGGGTGGTTTTAAGGTCCCGTTTGGGATGAAACCTTTAAGGTGACTGTACTTGCTATTGGTGATTTTATTCATCAGATTTCTGGTTTTCCTGGTTGGATCAGAGGTTAACAACATAAATATTATGTTTTGAATTTCATTTAATGTTAAAGGTGTCCGCATCAGTAACTTAAAACACTTCTTTTTAGCCTCATTATCACAACCAATAAACTTTCTGAGCTGACTTTACCCAAATACACAAACGCATAATTCTTATATAAATAAAAAACAAATACAAACGGGGTCTACGTCGCTCACACCGGACCTGACCTGCCAATCATACTGGTTGCCGCGCACGCGTGAACGCGCACGGCCGAGGTGGAAAAAGAGCGCGCCCGGGGGAGAGCGAGAGACAGAGGCAGGAGAGGATGCGACCGGCGCTGTTGATGGACTGTTTCTCTACGGATGCTCGAATGTGCAAACACATTATTTCTTCTTTTAAAGCGGCTCCCTGGTTTGTCTGAAGGCTGTGGAAACTGATCAAGTGAGTACTGAGATTCACTGTGAACTAAACACGGATTTATTTATCCCTCACATCTCTGGAGGAGAATGACGAGGCATCGGAAGTTGCAGGTGCATGATCCTCTGAGGAGATGTTTCAATAAGTAAACTTAACCGAGAGAGTTTTTAATTACCTTCACGCAAGAAAATAAATACATAAAATGGTGGGTTATATTGTTTGATATGGGAAGTCCTCACTTGTATGCCAGCGCCTGTTTCTGGAAATCTTTGATCTGCCAGTCAGAGTTGAAGCTTTAAAACAAATGGAGAAAATGAGGGCAGTTTCTTCAGTAATCTCTCTAAATAGGTTTATAAATGATGTAACTGATTTGGATTTTCAGAATAATGCTGGGAGAATGTGATGATCTGACATCCACTCACTGTATCCCAGCAGGAATGTCATGAATAAAGTCTACTGTATGTGTGAGTGGGCGGCAGTCCCAAACAACAAAAACAAGATTGTTCTCTGACATTTTCTCCCATGTCCACTATTACTATGGGGACAGAGACATGCTTTAAAGTTCACTTTATAGAGTTCAATCATATTGTTAGTCATTTTGATAGATTTTACCTTTTTTACAAGCTTCCTGAGCAGCTCTTCCTTCATTGCGCTCAGATAGGGAGTGACTGTTGATGTAATGTAATACTTCCTGCCTTCTGAATAATAAATGGAGGAGACACACTCATTGACCATTATATACTGATTTGCTCCCTTTCCTCTCACTTTCCATCTTTCTCCAGTTTTCTCTCCTCAGCTCTTTTGTTTGAAACCTCACTCCCAGCTTCCTCAAACAGACCTTTTTGTGCTAAATGTCACTGTACTGCTGGAAAAGCTTGCTTCTCTTTGATAACGTTTCAATCACTTCAGCAAATATTGACTTGGAACGTCTCTCGTCTCCTCAGGTGATAAGATGGGGAACGGTTCGATGAAATCGAAGCGTTACAAACACACAGACGGCCCCTGTGCTGCTGCCAACTGCAGAGCGCACAAAGATAACGGTGGCGGGTTTAAAAACTCGCCCCTGGACTCTCTGAGGGCCCGAGTGGACGAGCTGGAGCGAGAGGGCAAGAGGAGAGACGAGGAGCTTTGTGCCAAAGAGCAGCAGATCAAAGGTCTCCAGGAGCAGCTAGCCAAACAGACGCGAGCTCTGGCCGAGCTGAGCGAGGAGCTGCAGAACAAGTGCATCCAGCTCAACAAGCTGCAGGACGTGATGAAGAACCAGAGCGGGGCCGCGGTATGTCTGGCATCGAGGCCCCCTTCCATCAAAACCGGCGGCAAGAGCAGCCCCAACCTCAGTGTTCGCATCAAGGAAACCCTCAATAGAAGGAAAGGCGCCAAAGCTGGAGTGTCTGCTGAGCCCACATCCAGGACCTACGACTCCAGCAGCCTGCCAAAGTTCTCCTTTGAGAAGGCAAGGGTGCCGAAGGATGCAAGGTGAGAGGTTTGTTTTTAGGGAGGTTCAAAAGCACAAAAAGAAGATGAAAATAAGGCCAGACAGGAATCAGTTAAAAGGTTCATGATACCCTCAGGCTCAATCCATCTCAGCCAAGTGGAGGAGCACGATAGAAAAGGAGAGTTTAGTGATTTCTGTGTGATGATAATCAAAAATCATAAAAACTCCAAGATTTCTGAGCTGCTGGTCAGTGACTTTAAGACAGGATCGATAAAGACAAAATAGATAAACAATACTTGGTCACTTCATTGTGAAGAAGAATATTTTTTTCCATCTAATGTCCATTTAAGTAGTTTACTGGTTTACTCCATAAAAAAATGTTTTTACCAGTTTGGTGTGGAAGAACCTAACCTGACTGGCCTGCACAGAGCCCTGACCTCAACCCCCCTCCAACACTGCTGGGATGAACCAGAACGCCAACTGTGAGCCAGACCTTGTCACCCAATGTCTTGGGCTTCACTGATGCTAAACTGCTGGAAAGCCTCAAACCGGGACCGTTGGGGTTGTTAGCAGCAGAATAAAGCCCATGGTTTTTGACAAAGATATTCCATGAAAACATATAGGTTTCATATTTTGTGTCTACATACTTCTGGCCGTGTAGTGAAGATTTGCTACTCGCTTGAAACAAAGAATGGCTTTTCCAGTTTTGGTTATTATATCCCTATTTGCAACTAATGTTTAAATGCACACAATGGTATTGATTTATTTCCTTAAAAAAGTATCTCTATTCCAACAGGTATAACATTTCTTTCTAATAAAGGAGGAGCTCCACCTCTCCTATAAAAAACAATTACCTTTTTCCCAACTGTTATTTCATTGATCTATGCTAGCCGTCAGTGTTACAGTATGTCCCACCCCACCAGAAAGTATATCAAATTAAGAGAGTAAGTTGATCTCAGAATTCTGCCTCGTGGGGTATTAAGGCTTCAAGCCTAAAAGAAAGAAAGAAAAAAGAAAGAAAGAAAAAAGATATTAAGGGTCATTTAGATTGACAAAAGATGCTAAAACATGGCAACAAGTAAGGACTGAGGGAGCAAGAATTGCAAACCATCAGAGCACTCAACTTGTGTAAGCTGCCCAGTAGCTGTGAGCAGGCAATGTTTACAGAGCCGAAACTGAAACAGGATTGCTCCGTGATCTTCTGCCTGTAATACTGCTGAACTACTGTGTGTGGGATGCAGTTGCAGGTGTCCTGTCCTTCTCTAATAACTATATTTGATTTTGAGTTACATTGAAACTTGAAAAGTTAGAGACTACTCGAAAAACCTGACAAAAATACATTTTGAGACTGTACTTAATACCACTCTCATATCTGCCCCTTTATTGGCTCAGCAGTTTGCCAAGCAACCAGCGGTGAGATCCAGTAAGTTACTGGTTACGGACAAGACATAATCTGATGCGTAACCCCCCAATAAAACAGTAAACTGACATATTTATACTTTGGTTTTTGTACAGGTGAAAACAAACAAGATATATTGTGGTAATTAGATGTGCTAGTAGGTAAATTTATTACCTTTGGACAGAGCCAGGCTAGCAGTTTCCACCTGTTTTCAGTCTTTGAGCTAAGCTTCTGCTTGCTGTAGCTCCATCTTCTCACCACTCTTAGCCAGAAAGCAAATAAGCTTATTTCTCAATGTGTCAAAGCATCCCTTTAATCTTTCCTGTCTGTTTCATTCTGCTTTACTCAGTTCTGCTTTTCAACCCATATAGCAAAAGGAGCCCTTCTTACAAGTGTTCAAAAAGCTGGTGTTGGAGGTTGGTCCACTTTATGACTTTTTGAAGCTTTCATGTGTCATCACCTGACAGAAGTGTGAAAGGTGTGGTCATATACTGTACGTTCAGAGGTCTGAGCATATCTAGAGGCAAAGGCAGCTAGACTTGCTGTTTGGGGTAAAGATGTTTGAAGACGCTTCAGTCCATAAAGCTTTATCAGCTCTAAAAGAAAACCTCTTTCACTGTTTTTACAAGTCAAATCAACTGTATTTAAACAGCCCAAAATTACAAATTTGTCTCAAAGGGCTTCATAATCAGCACAACATGTGACACCCTCTATTTTTACACCCTCAACCTAACAAAAAGCGTAAAGAAAAATTGTCCACACTGCTTTTTGGTCTTAGTTCAGATTCAGCTGTCACTGACAAGGTTCAAAATCTAAAAAAAAGTCTGTAAGAATCCAGACAGAAGGACACAAACACGACATCATGTCTATTTGATTTACCTTTAACACTCTGCAGTCCAGTCAACACATGCTGCCCACATCTCTTCAGCTCCTCTCTCCTCTGATTGGGCCATCAGCCACTTTTTCTATTACATCTCAAATGAGTGCAAACTCAATAAGTGCCTAGCTTATTTGTAATTTTAACTCAACCAGGCAAAGGAAGAGACTCATGTTTTACATTTGTTTTTGCCATCTGACAAGCTGTAGAGAGATCATTATGATCAAATCCAAATGTGTGACCTCCTGTTATGTCATATCATTTACTGTGCACACAAGCTCAGCAAGACAAGAAACAACACAAAAGCTTATTTAATGAGAGCAGTAAGTCTTGTTAGATTTTCCAACATGAAAGCCAAATTGCCTTTTGTCACAGTAAGTGTTCTTCATATTGTACAACATGAATACAGAGCTCTGCAGCGAATAAATGCGAGCATGCAGAGTCTCTCAACCTGATCCTCATGTTTAAAACATATGCTGCTAATAAGCTCAGCATGTATTATATAACCAAAACTAATGTAAATGAGGCAGGCTGGTACCCTCCTGCAGACTGGCCCTTTGAAACACAATACTCATCTTCTGTGAATGACAGTGTAACATGTTGCAGACTCAGGCAGAGTAATGACACAGCTAGGTGAGAGGAAAGGATGTGGGTTGAAAAATAAAGGACTGGATGTCATCTGCCCTCGTTTTATGAAGCCCAAAGTGATAATTTATCACACATGATAAGGTGGATAAACAGACCACCCACCACCTGCACCACTCGCCTCTCTGAGCAGCGACCGGGTCTCATGATCTATAGTTTGCATTCAACCGTGGCTCTTAACCTTTTCAGTTTACAACTCCCCAAAGGAAGTGATGTCTTCTTCTTACGGCCCCTCGCTGCAGCTGTTAAAATGCACAACGGTGAACTTTGACAGCTCACGATGATTTTATGTTTTTGCTGTTTCACTTGATTCATTGTCGGAAGGAGTCCAGAGGCTTCAAATAGTCATCTCCTCACAGGAGACAAAATATTTATCACGCAGACTAAAAACGTGGTGAGTAATGTGGACGTAGGCGTCCCGGTGGCTCAGGAACGTACCACATAGCTGCAAGCAGCAATGGAAGAAGGACTTAAAAGTATCCTTTACTTAAGGAAGTAGTAAAACTAGAATGGAAAAAAGTACTCCATTGTTAGTAAATGTTTTGAAGTTTTATCTCAGTTAACATAAAAGTACAAGGAAATAAATAAATAAAGATAAAATAAATTTAAATGTAAGTATGGTCAAGAAAATGGAAAGAAAGACAAAGAAAAACCAAAAAGACAGGAAATACAGAGGAAATAAAATAAAAATAAAGTAAAGAAAGACAGACAAAAACAAAGACAGAAGGAAGAAATAAGCAGAAAAGAAAGACTGATGAAGAATAAAAAAGGCAAGGGGGGTGGCAATAAATGATTGTTTTAGATTAATCTGTTGATTAATTTCTTTATTAACTGATGATGAATCATTTGATCTAAAATATCAGAAAATAGTGGGGAACAAAACTCAGTTACAATTAAAATGAAAAACATGGAAGACTAAGAAAACAGACAGATTTGAACAAATAAAAAAGCTGGGAGTGTTACTTTTTTGGCATTTGTGCTTTAAAAAAAAAGATATTGATTAGTAAATTAGTAGAAGCTGATCCATATTTAGTTGATCTCATAGTGAATGCAAAATCTGAATCTGCAAAGTAACAAGGAATAACATCTGTAGTTAACGGTAAACGTATTCTAAACAAAAGTGTAACTACATGGAAACATTAGAGCTGCATTACCTATAAACTGCACTTCAAGTACAGTCGGTTAAATATACTTTGTTACTTCTTACTACCTACTGCTACCTCTGCCTGTCCTGAGTTTTATACTGCCCAAAGGATCTTTATTTCTTTCTTTGGTTTCTCAACGCTTGTCTCTCTCCTGTCTCCACTTATAAAAACATGCACAAACGGCACAAAACAAATTGTGATCTATTATGATCTTACACCCTGAGCAACATTTAAATACACTACTTATTTTCACAGCAGAAGTCCCATTTCTTGTTCTCCCTCTCTTATTGTCTGTGAACAGTGTAAAGAAGCTGCTGACAGATGCCCTGAACAAGAACCAGTACCTGAAGAGGCTGGAGCTGCAGCAGATCAAAGACATGGTGGAGTGTATGTATGAGCGCACGTACCAGCAGGGAGAGTACGTCATCAAGCAGGGAGAGCCTGGGAACCATCTGTTTGTCCTGGCTGGTAGGTTCCGTCCTATCTGATCATCTTCTGCTTAGTTTGGAAATTAGCTTTTTCTGTCCGATTCCAGCAGAGGCTGATACACCTCAGATTACTGAAGACCGTACTGGTCAAACATCACATGACATGTAATGCCCAATAAGAAGCAGAAGCAACATGTGGAAGGTGCTTATGTTTAGTGAGGAAGCCGACAGTCTGCAACCTCAGCAGGTGATTTCACTGATGAGTTCTTCATCTCTACTTGTTGAGTGTTAATCAGTGGATGGAGAACAGAGAACCTGAGAACCTGCAGACTGTCGGCTCTCCTTTGGCCACCCCTGATCTAAAGGGACAAAACAAGCACATCATGGGTAGAACATCCTGGGAAATGACAAGTGCTTTGAGGGTTTGGGCACATTTTTACAGTTTTTCTTAATTGAGACTGCAAATGCATTCACTTAACTTGTATCTGGGTTTCTTCACACAGTTCTGTTTACACTGAACACTTACTTTTCTCACAGAAATTATGTTATATATATATTAATAGAAAACATGGTTTGCAAAAATGTTTAACACATTAAGTGTGGGTTTCCAGTAGATTTGGTGGAGGTCAAAAAATTGGTATATCGAGAAAATGCATCAAAATGCAAGAGCGAATAAATCATGATGTACTTAAACATCCATCAAAGAGACAAAAACATCAGATCTGTGTGGACTGATGAGGAGACTGTAACCTCCCTCCA
>NW_023339718.1:20004419-20005432 GCF_004916995.1 Morone saxatilis
TTAAGGTTTGACTGGTGCTCTTTTAACTAGGTCATCTGTGCCCTCTTCTTCTACGCTATAATAACACTTGACTGGAGCTTATCTCCATCAACCAGTACAATAGTGGATGGAAACGTCAAATTTGTGCTACATTTAGATTTCATTAGAGAGCCTGCACACAATATTCTTAATCTTGTTTCCAATAAACAAAAATCTGTTTTTGTTGTATTCTCATTAATCTCATGCAGAGATATAAAATGTTTGACTCCATAATCAATCTGAAGTCACGTGTAAACCAACCGTTGCTGTTTGTTGGTTACCTGACTAGAAAACAGAAGCAAGGAGAAGTAAACATTTCTTTCAGTGTAGTTATGGAAAATTTACAAACCCTAAATCTCATGCTTAGGTCTCATTCTGGTATAAAACAATCTTTTAGAAGAAGAAATAGAAATAGAGAAGTAGAGAAACTTGTGAATCAACCTGAGGATTTATTTTTTCATCTCTTTATCCATGTGTATCTTTTCCATCTGGGTATTATCTTACATTTGACTGAATTTTAAGTGACCAATTATTGAGTTGAAATTGTGCAGACTGCAGAGTTGGAGGGCTGGAAATTTGGCAGGAATAACAGAGTCACCTGCCACACCAGCATGTAGCTTTTTAAGATGCTCTTACGACTATTTAGGTTTTTTGTACGTTCTCAAAGCTTGCCCTTACTAGCTGGCTACTGTACAGCCTCTCTGACCACAAGCCAATCAAATCAGACAGCAGCTCTGCAACAAGCAAGCTTTTGACTGGTTCCAATGCTCTACACAGATTAATAGCGTCTCAACTTTTGCAAATCTTTTTACTCTTTTGAAAGGTTAACTTTTTTTATTGTTTGAAAATTATAATTATTTTGGCCAGTAAAAAGTATTCTTGGCAGGTGTATACAGTATAAATTCTTCTGGTTTATACGTTTATACAGTCACCCAGACACAGTGTGTTATCAAGTGTACCACAACCGTAGTCCATTATTTATCTATTAAATACAC
>NW_023339718.1:20005441-20012524 GCF_004916995.1 Morone saxatilis
TACATCCTTATTCAGCTACTTATTTATTTACTTACTTTATTTACTTTAATATGGGTGATAAAGGGAACCTATAACTAACTTTTTCATCTGCAGTAACTGGTATGTCTCAAACGTCACTGGCAACTCTCTCAGAGTAACCAGGCAACAAAGTATCTTAGATGACCATATGGCGTCAACAATGGTTGATTATCTGCCATCTGTGGTTGGTGGTGAAATTAGCCATTCACAGACAAAATGTCCCAGTATTTGTTCTCCTGTTTGGTGTTACAGTGATTTCTCACCCTAGACAGGACAATGCAGTAGGTCGGTACAGTAATGTAACATACACAATCAGATGTTTCCAAATATCACCAAAACTATTCATATTAAAAGGATGAAATAAATAATAAATAATGAAACAGAATCTTAACTGCGATGTTACTGTTGGAACAATGCATCGGTGACGTTTTACTAACAAAACTGAATCCAGCTCAGCTTTTGCTTTTGTGATGTGAGGAGTTACTATGGTATTAAAACTGTTCATGATTAATGATTATTCACTAATGAAAGCCCTTGAAATAATCACACAGACGTCAGGAGCCAGTGATTGTAATCTCATTAATGAAGTCTTTATTTCGAATCGTAATTTCGGCAGCAAATAATTTAATTTCAGGGTCACTGACGGACCAAGAGCCTAAAAATAAATGTTATGTCTTAGGTTGCACAGTAGAGGAGAAAAGGAAGAAGGGACAGGGCTATTTTTTCCCGGTCTTATATAAAGGATTTAGCAATTTAGTGGATGTATTTCTTTCTTGTTTTAAGATGATAGCATACACTTTAGCAGGGCAAGAAGAATTATTATTATTATCATGTGTGATTGATCCCAGATTTAATGTTGTAAAGAGGCTCTTAAAATTGTAAAACCATAGGTAATGCAGGAAATGAAACCTGCAGGTCTGTAGAGTATGTACTTATTTCTACGGAGTGACAGATACCACACAGGTATTGTTTGCAGGTGTTTTTACATGCTCTATCCATAGCAGCGAGCTGGTGAAATCATGGACAGCATCAGAAGATTTTTGTGATGTTCTCCTGATGAGTAACCTAGCCCCTTGTCCTGTGTTAAAAGAATTGAATGAAACTTAAATGTCATTTGATTCTGCCTGTAGCACGTGTCTGTCTCCTGTGTCTTTTTATCTGTGTCCTAAATGTGGGTTTCAAAAAACAATTGATTGTCCTTGTTTCATATTTACAGATGGGAAGTTGGATGTGTTTCAGCATAACAAACTGCTCACATCGATAGCGGTGTGGACCACGTTTGGAGAATTAGCCATCCTGTACAACTGCACACGGACTGCATCAGTGCGAGGTAAAGATTTCTGCATTCATACAGTGAAGTCTAAAAGTTTGTCAATGATGTTTGATGATGGACACGCTGACTGCTGCAGGGAGTGAATGTGCAACCTTGTGGCAACAATGACCAAAGTCACGTAGCAAAAGTCTAATGCTGTGTCCCATTTCTTCCCTTTGCTGTCGCTGTTCTCACACTGTGCTTTCACATGAAGCATACTGGTGTCCTAATTTAAAACTTTATGAAGTCAGGCTCTCCATTCATAATCAGCAGTATGAGCTGTGCACAGCGCAGGGTGGGGCACAGAGCACAGTTCAGGGGCTGATCATGTGGACAGAGTATTATTTTTTTAGCCAAACCCTTGCTCCGTGAAAAAGGACATTTTTAACACAGCTGTATTTTAGAGCTACCCATAACCCTTTGCAAATATCTCAAAAGAAAATATTCAGAGCAGCTCGCACTTATTAGGGCTCTGACTTGGTTATGCATTCCAATAAAAACACAATTGGCTGTAATCGTGGGTAGGAAGCCAGTGAGGGATTCTCATCCTAGTTGCTGCACTTGCGGCCCCTTTTGGACAAAAAAACAGGAGTGAAAACGTGCAACAATAAATGAAAATAAAAAAATAGAATGGTTTTATGACAGACACACACACACAAGGTTAATTAACAACAGCTACCACCTGAAAAATCTTGACCAATCAGGTAAAAGATGGTAGCTACCTTTTTTATGTTACAGGTGGCCAATGAAAATTTGTTTCCCCTCCCACCCAGTACCCTTTAAAATCATATTCTCTTATATCCCCCACACTGGGGGGAATGTAATCTGACACTTCCCTGACCTTTGTCTGAGTTGCGGTGACTTCTTAAAGCCAAGCAATCGCCTGATAATGAGAGCAAGAGTCAGATAGGTCATTAGCCCGAAGTAAACAAGCTTTTGCATGTGTGTGTTGACAAAGGCTTTACATGATATCCATAGCTTTGCATTCTGATTGGTTTTCACCTCTTTGGCATTTGAAAGCGCATAGCATGTACTATGTGAGTGCTCTTTGTCCGGGTTTGTATATTTAACCAAGTAATTGACTGGTGGCCCTTGGGGGAGGGATACTGAGTTGACCTAAATATTCAGGGTGAACTGGAAAAACCGTGACAGTTTGACAAGTTTCTGAGTGGGTTTTACATGATAATAGATGAAGTGGATAAATGGGAACTTTCTTTGCTACTGGTTCACGTCAAACTTTCACAGCTACTTCCACCTTGTACTAACAGAAACCTGTCTCAGAGTTTCAGTAGATTTGATGTGACTCATCACCAAGATAGAGGAGAGATTACAGTGTTTTTCTCGCTTCCTTTGTCCATCTGACAAAACAAAACAATACTTAATTCCTTTGTGGCGATAGAGGGGTTTAATTAAGATGGAAAATGTGAAGAAAGATAAGGTAGAAGAAAAGAAAAATATTTTTTTTTTATTGTCACTCACTATTCCATCATGGTTATCTGTCTACAAGTTTTCCTCTGCCATTGACACAAGTCTGGTTTCGTTAACATTTACTAAACAGGTGAACTAGTTGTTTATTGAATAGTCAGAACCTGGACCATGTCCCACTTTCTGATGAATTTGATATTGCTTTTACAGCGGTGAACAAAGTAAGGACATGGGCTTTGGACCGGGAGGTGTTTCAGAACATCATGAGGAGGACGGCTGAGACGCGTCATGAACAGTACCGCAACTTCCTCCGAAGGTGAGACCAAAGCTGTAGCCAAGAAGCAAGCGTCACCTTACTATTATGAAGAAAAGTTATGGCCAAGATAGAGGCGAATAATTCAATTGTTTGATTTTTGATATATGATTTTAATGGACTCCCACCAGCCAGTTAGGAAGAGGAAATATTACAAATATAATATACATCAACTATCTGATGGTTATGGTACAAAATTGCCTCCAGGTGGTAGCTAATATGAGTAATATATATATATATATATATATAAATCACAGCCCAAGTAATTGTGATCTTGGGGACACTGTTTGACACAATAAGAAAATTAAGGAGTTTATCTTAAAGTAGGTAGTTAATTTTAGACAATTCACGGCAAGTCTGACACTTACTGACAGAAAACCACCGTCATAGCTCATGGCAAAACATTTTTATACAGCATTCATATGGTATTCATGTGGCAAAACTGTTTCTTTTGATGGTAAAAATGGTAAAGTTCTGGAAACCACAGCTTCCTGTTTTATTTATATTTATATTTAAATTTATATGAATTTTCTTATAGTGTGGTTTAGTCTGGTTTGGATGGTCTCTACCACGTCCTGACAAAAATATGTACTACTACTAGGTGTTCAACTTCACTAGCAACTCCTTTATTTCTGTTGGTCAGTGCTTGGCAAGAAGCCTACTGCCAGTCTGTCTAAGCTGTGAAGGCTGAGAACAAAAACAAGGAGCCAAAAGAAGCTAAAATCTGCAAAGAGCGACAGAATTGAGCAGCAGATGTACTGAGAAAAAAGCAAAAAAGCGCTGTTAAAAATGTGTAGTATCATAGAAAACCTTACTTTAGAAAAAGATAACATCATGTAATTTGTAAGTTACATTGTTCTGATGTATTACTTGATTACAGTGACACAGGAAATAGTTCTACATGAAATGTAGCATTTGTATAGTAATTTGTATTATAATGTGCATGCAGAAATTAATGTTTATCATCTGTGTTTTGTCTTTTCTGTCAGTGTTTCACTCTTGGCCAATCTACCAGAAGACAAGCTAAGCAAAATAGTGGACTGCCTCGAGGTGGTAAGTTATCCTGTCAATCCTGTCAAACTATCTACATTTCTACTGGAGCGACAATTAGACGTTTCATTGTATTGCTTCAGTATTGCACAACCCTCTGGCAGCTCATGGGAGCCCCAGCATTGCAGATAGCTGCTGTCAAAATATCATTACCATTTGGCCATATACCATTACTGCGTGTCAGCATATTCTTTCTACCTCCAGTCGGCAAGACCTCACAAATTACCTTGTTGATGAACAGAGCCGATATTATTCCTGTCATCGCCGGGCGCTGTATATTGTTACCATAATTATTTGACCAAGGCCCCAGAAAGTGTTTATTCAAATGGGGGACGAGTGATTTCTTAAAGATGTGCCAGTGACAGGCCTTTGGTGTGAGAACATACAAGTGTGTAAAAGTGAATGTGTGTGTAAGTGTGTATGTTGAAACATGCAGAGAGAATGGCTTACTCCAGTTCTCCTCCAGAAGCATTGTATTTCAACGGTGAAGGAGAAAACGGAGCGGAGCTTGTCAGCTTCTGGTCAAAAACAGCCTCTCTCAGCGTCTTTTCACAATGAAAACTTCAAGGACGTTCTTTGCAATCATTGGTTGTCCCACCACTTTCCACAACAGGAGAAATTCCTTATTCAGTCATTTCTGATGGAGGTGATTCTGTTGCCTCTCAGGGGGGGCGGCTGAAACCTAATAGTGGTGCAGATGTTCATCGAGAATCCGCCAGATAATATTGAAGCTTCTTGTCAACCAGTGGGGGAATGGAATTTGGTGCATTCTGGCGTGTGTCTTTGTCTGTATTGTATGTCTGTGTGTGTGTGTGTGAGGAGGGTCTGAGTACCTTGTTTTTAGGATTCTGTCAAGTTTTCAGTCTGATATGCAGATTGGAATTTGAACTGGGAAGCTTCAGTGTCAAACAAGGAGCAGTGTATGTAAATAGAAATGAAAATAACTTGTGCAATATGATATGGGACCATACAATAGGTCATATGTTGCACATAATACTGTAATTAAAAATGTAAAAACTTACGTTGTCCATGAATGTCACTTCTCTGCAAATTGGGGATGACTGAAAGTAACAACTATCATATTTTACCCCTTTTTAAATCCTGCATGCAGGCTCATGTCATGACTGATATTTCAACAGCCCCTTGAAGGCAGTACGATGCTTTCAAGGAGCTGCACAGGACAACCAGTCCACCTGGGGGCCGCCGAAGACTAGGGTGGTCTTAAAAATAGGTTTAGTCCTTCCTCTTGTTTTAGTGTCTCTGTCACTGGAAGCAGAGAAAGACGTGCAGTTGAGTATGTGCTGTGACTGGTCGATTGACAGTCACCAAAAATAGGACGACTGCAGACAAACCCAGCACACACACAGCACAGCGTAAGTGGCATTAGCAAAGCTGATGGTAAAGATAAAGGGATGTATGTGATTACTGGGGGTGAGGGTACTTGACATATCTTATGAAGAGACGTGCTTTTAAACGTTTTAGTGAAAATGTCCTCTTTCTTTCCTGAAAAGGTAAATGTTTGGTTCAAGTTCAGCATTTAAGCTCAGGAGCTAGGTGTAACAAACCCGAGACACAATTCAGATGCTCGCTTCAAATGTCGCTCCCCTGCACAGTCACTGTATCATCCAGACAGTCTTTATAAACAAAGCCTTGGCATGTTGTCTCCGCTGTCACGGGTGGGTGTTAAACTAGACTCTCCTGAAGCGTAAACGGGGCGTAAACAAGCTCGGACGCTCAAGGAAAATGCCACTTGTGTCAAGAGTTTTGACAGTAAACACCAGGGAATGTTTACGCGTGGCTGCTCGGATTTGTTTGTTCACTTTTCACCAAAGTCCTCTGTAGTCAAATGGATTACAGACGTTGTCTCAGCGGCAGGAATTTGGCATCCGTCCCAGGGAACAATTCATCCTGGTCACCTTCATTCTCTGCACATCCCCTTCTTCACCTAAAAGCTTTAAAATGGAAGGCGAACTGGCAGCTCGCTGACTCAGCAGACTGGCTTTAGTGCTGTGGTCGGGATGGTGTGTTAGGTTCGTTATGGGGAGAGACTGACTGACAGCACGAGGTGGAGGAATCTGTCTCTGAATGAGAGCTCAGCGGATTGAGGGAACATACCGTGCCTCAGTGTTTAATTCAAGAATATTTCAAAGTGTCATTCAGTTTTATGATGCTCTTAAAACCGAGCTAAACATTGAAACAAACTTTCTCAGTCAAGTGTGATCTTACTTGTGCACCATCTGGAGTGTGTCAGAGTGAGTAAATGACTGACCTCCCTACCAAGTCTGAGTCTGAGAGTTTATACCATGGCCAGAGGAACTACTTGTCTCTAATTGGCTAGCAGGTGTCCGTTATTATCAAATCAAGATGTTTCAAAGTTACAACACCATTTTAAATCAGTGCGGAAGATGTATTTAATCTGCAAGTAACCATAGCAACAATACTGGGGCTTTAGGCTGTTACCATTTAACTTTTACTGGCAAAACTACAAAATTATAAATATATATATATAATGACTTGAACACAAACTTTCTTTTTGCCTGTGATAAGTGGCTGTGGTATAAGGACAATAGTATTACCCTCCTTAAAGGTGACAAGATGTGTAAAATAAGGGGCTTGGATGCGACTTTGGTCGTCACATCTTCTTTGTTAATCATATCAGAACTTATTAAGACTTCGTAAACGTCATTTCCTTCTGTAGCCACTGAGAATTCTCGATTCTCATATGGACTGGAATTAATTTCCTGTAACAAACAGTATAACCGGACATGATTGTTTGTTTGCCTAATGGGGTAAACAATCTGTACAGCATACAAAGTTCTTCTATCCCGTCAGGACAGTAATTACAGTATGGACAATCAGGATGACAATATTATATATAAAATATAAACATATATGAAAGCGACCTGATATTTATCTAAATTGAAAGTGTCAGAATTTTAAACTCCTAATCTTAGCCCATTTGCTC
>NW_023339718.1:20012552-20068785 GCF_004916995.1 Morone saxatilis
CTTTTCTGCTATTAGCTGGTTGTTCTTTGCCTCTGCCTCTTGGATTGTACATCTTGTCAGCTTTGTGTATTATCACTTACATTACTTAATCATTTAGTTAAATAATGTAATTCATTCGATGGTTTTGGTAAATGAAAAAATCAAGTTAAACAGCAATTTAAAGCCATTTCTCTCATAATATGTGGTACATTTTTACATTTTTAAAATTAAATAAACCCTAACCCTATGGGATTATTTAAAAAATAATTGATCAAGTGAGGTAATCAAAGGAGGTAAGAGTCTGAGCCAGGTTTTAATGCACTCTTAAATAAAGATTGACGTAGACCATGGTGTCACAACACAGCTATTCACCACTGTCAGATTCATCCTGTCACCATGATCATGAATGGCTGTTCTGACAGACATTAAAAGCATCATAATTAACACATACTATTGACCTATACTTCCTGTTTCATTTATCCCATGAGCCCCCAAAAATCCCCTCCTGATCAGCAGTTTGAGAAGCTTCATTGATAGCTAAGCTCTCATCCCACAGGGGACCGGCTACCAGGAATCAGACCAGCTGGGTCAATGGTTAAATCAATATAATGCTTTGGTTCTGACTGTTGTCCTCCCCCTCCTCACCCCCTCTCTCCCCCGGACCCATTAGGAATACTATGACAAAGGAGAGTACGTCATCCGGGAGGGAGAGGAGGGCAGCACCTTCTACATCATCGCACAGGGAAAGGTAATGTGCACAGGACAAACACACAAGCACATCGTTTCGTTTATCATTTTTGTCTGGACCATCACACTGCAAGGCCTACTGTTCATTCATTTCAATTTAAACTTAAGACTATCCAAAAATGTCCTTGCTACTGCTGTGATTGTAAAACTTCATCTGTCTGTACAAAGACAGAGAGACAGATTACATTTTTCATCTTTTCTACATTTCTGCATGTATTTGTGTTATGACTAGTATGTTGCCATAATTGCAGTTTGGGACTAATAGTCAATATCAAAGCTGATCATTTATGTGTGAACAACTGTTTTGGTTATTACAGTAAAACAGGGTTTCCAGACATTCAGGGTCTCCACTAAAACCTCAATGGATGAAAGACACAACCACCTATGTAATATATAATATATTAGATATATTATTGTCTTTGCACAAAAGAGTTTGACAAGACTTAGCGTCTACAGCCATGCTGGCATCTAGCAAACAGTTGCTTATGGCTCTGAGGCTACATGTTATTGTCAGCCTGCTAACGTGCTGACAATCACGATGCTAACTTGCTGATGTTAAGCAGGCACAATGTTGTCCATGTTCCCATCTTAGCTGTTAGCATGGTAACATTTGCTTATTAAAACAAAGCACAGCCGAGGCAGATGGGAATGTTATTCATTTAGCAGGTATTAGGTCTGATGGTAGAAGAGGACAAGTTAAGGGATCACCAAGGTAATTAAAAATCATCCTTAGGGGACATGAATGTCTGTACAAAATGTCAAGGCAATACATCCCATAATTGACATTTAATTTGGCTGAAAAACAATAATTGCAGAATCAAGTAAATAAAAATAGCTGTAGGAAGGGAGGAAACAACATAATGTGCAAATATCCAATACTTGCATAAAGATTCAGCTAATTTTTAAAATAGTTTTTACCATTATTCGCATTGGTTATGATAGGATGTTACACATGGGCCTCACTGCTGAGATTTTAGAGCCATTTTCAGACTATGCAACAATGACACTCAATAGGGCCAGAGACACAAGCCTCAATCCTGTCCTTACAACAATAAAATAAATCCTCTGGTGCCTCGCTTAGACAATACTGCGTGGCGTCTCTACTGCACGGATCAGGATGCTGCTCCAGTCTTTGCAGCAAAGAATTTTTCTGTCAGTATGTGTGTGGAGTGGCTACAGAAATACATCTAGTCTTCCTCTCTTCCCAGCTATTTGGTTTCCACTTGAGTGTAAACAAAAGTGCATACGGCAGTAAACATAGCAGGTATGTCATCCTGAAAGTAAATCTGCAATTCAGCGGAGAAGAATCTCCTGGTAGCAACTTTCAACAATTAACTCACAGATTCATTGACTCAAGTGTTTTTTTAGAAACTGGCATTGTTGTGTTGTGTATAGAAATAATGACCAAAAAACAAGTTCAAATACAAACAAAATAAATGTATTTTCCTTCAATACCAGACCAGTTTTGATCAAACTGTATGTGAGTCTGGGAGGTGCTGGACTATGACTCACCCTCCTGTCTGTCTGATAAGTCAGCAACCTGACACCGGGGAGCGAGGGGAGATGGACAGGGGCCAGAGCTGTCCACAGGGGACATTGAAAATGCCATTATGAGCCGATGTGAGACAGCAGCTTCTCAGCGCAAAGCTAACCACACCAGAGAGAGACACATGTTGTTTGGTAGGAAGGGGGTAAATACAGGAAATGGCTGTACCATGCCCCACCCCCGTACCCCCTGACCAGGGAGGGAATAAACTCTTGAGAGCCCCTGCCACCAGGAAAAACAGGGGAAGTGAAGGTCAGAGGTCAAACCGGGACACTTAGCTAAAACTCACCCCGGCCGTTAATGTGGTGTTGTGATGCGTCATTGCGGCATTTCTTCGCCTGGATGGTTAACCTCGATCGGGGTGGGCCACTGGTTTTTAAAGCCTCACAAATTAAGAGGAAGTTCCACAGTATCCAAGCCACTGCAGTATTTTTGTTAAAAACTGCTCCTCTAAAGGCAGCACTTAGAGAAAGGACAAGCAGAATAAACAGATGCAGCTGATTAAAACCCTCTTACAATGAATGTGTCTATTTCGACAGCATGTCAAGAAAATATAGTGCATTAGCGCCACTTAATCACTCATAAACCATTATGTTACAATTACTATAACTGAATATGTCAATTATTTAAATTTCTTAGAATTTTAAATTTTTACAATGCACGTAAACATATTTGTAGGAAATTGAACGCAATCTGCACTGAACAGGAGATGACAGAATGAGGAAGTGAAAAAGCGCTTTAAAGATCCCGCTGTGTTGTGCAGGTGAAGGTTACCCAGACCACTGAGGCTCACAAGTTGCCGCAGATCATCAACACGCTGCAGAAGGGAGACTACTTTGGAGAGAAAGCACTTATAAGGTAAAAACAAACATTAATACCACCAGAGATTGTCATTTTACTCCCCTTTTACTCCTCTGGATTTTCTCTGTGGAAAGAAATAGCCAAGTTATGTTAAGTCATTTATATTTATACTGCCCAAAATTTAAGACACCCTCTGTTCTTAAGCCCAGGGACAAAGGATAAACTCCACAAAAAATACTTACAGCACAGAAAATAAAAAGAGGAAGAATCAGGGCTGTAAAAAGCTTATGGTAAATATGCAGCCTTTCAGAATCTGCAAAATAAGGAATTGTGCAATTTAATCTTGACTATGAACATACTTCATAAACTCATTATGTGTTATCTCCTGCTTTACCTGTCAATTATTACTTTTAAATTCTATTTTAATGTAGGTTTTTGAATATTATACAATAGTACACAACTGTACTGAAAATATTTTAGCAATATAAATGTTAAATCTTTTAGAGGAAGCACAGCTGTGCCCTTTATGGATGCACTTAAATTCCAAATGCCCTCCTAATCTTAAAATCGTTATCAAAACAGTGGGAGGAGTGAGGAATGTGTGTGTTTTTATGAGTGTGATGTACGTCTCTGTATCTTTCAGTGATGATGTCAGGTCAGCTAATATCATCGCTGAGGAGAACGGGGTGGAGTGCCTTGTCATCGACAGAGAGTGAGTATTCTGACATTTGAAGTGTAGTTTTCTGGTTGGTAAATGAACACCAATCCAAATATAGTTGCCTCTGTAACAGAAGAATCAAATAGCGCTTTATATTTACAGTTATTTGTACATCCAGAGCATTTGGTTTGTGTTTTCTTTCCCTCCCTTGCCTGTCCATTTCATGTTGTAACCGAGTAATGTTATGACAAAAAAAGATGACAAAAAAATGAGATGAGAAATATTTTGGCAGTTTTGAGTGGTGACCTACTAGGACTCGGCAACCTTATGTTGTGTTCTTTTTTGAGTTTTCTTCCACACTCAGTTCTGAAAAATTGCCAGCTGGAAAGGACCGTTCCAGTATGTCCTCCCATTTACTCTGCAGTCTAATGTGATTAACAACAACTACACAACAAAATGTGATCTTCCTTGGGAAACATACTAGGCCTGTGTATTGCAAGAATCTGGTGATACGATGCCTATCACGATGCAATATATTGGGATATGGTAAGCGAGGCGATATATAGCATTTTAGGAAAACTGCCATAGTATATTAAACACACCACCATATGCATACAAGCTGAGTAAAATGCAACCAGAACAGTGAGATCTGCATTTGTATTTATCACAGTTTTTATTTTATACTTTATACTCCCCGGGCACTTATGGCTGCCCACTGCTGCTAATGTATAGGATGAGTCATATGCAGAGGACACTTTTCCCCCCCGTATGTAAAATGCTCTGAAATGACAATTGGGCTAGAATAAAAAAAATAAAAAAGAAGCCTCTCAGCCAGCATTCCAGTGGTTGCATTGTTGACGTGCGGTTGTTGGTTTTCTAGGACATTTGATCAGACAGTGGGCACCTTCAATGAACTGCAGAAGTACCTTCAAGGCTACGTGGCAACACTTGATCGAGACGACAAGAAGAGACATGCCAGGTAGGTGCAGTGCTGTGTGCTCAGGATGGAATAGTGAATGAAAAGATGTGTTGAATGTTTGGTTGGAATAAAACAACTTAATCAGTCCCAGCTAAAATTCTTGACCCATTCAATTTTACTGAGAATGAAAGTATAAACCTAACATACCCATGTTTCTCATATTACAAAATCTATACTTATTAATGGTGGGTTGGTCCCTCTGTCCGTGCCTCCTCCCAGGAAGTCAGTGTCGCGTCACCAGAGCCAGCCACTGTCGCCAGACGTCATCCAGCTGAAGGAAATGGTGTCAGGGTTCCCTCCATCCAGGCCCTTCGACCACTTGGAGGTCATCGCTACTCTTGGGGTTGGCGGCTTTGGACGAGTAGAACTGGTGAGACCTGAATCTACAAAGCATTCTAGTATATTAACATTTAGGAATCTATTGGCAGAAATGGAATATAATATTCATAGGTATGTTTTGATTAGTGTATAGTCACCTGAAAATAAGAAATGCATGTACCTTAGAAAGAGACGTTTTTATCTACAGAGAGAGTGGGTCCTCTTTAACGGAGTCCGCCATGTTGAACTGCCATGTTTCTATAGTAGCCCAGAACAAATAAACCAAACACTGGCTCTAGATCTTTCACGTTTTTTGCAAGTTTAGCTGCCACTGTAATTTCTCCTACACGAGCGGTATTCAGTTTGTTGCAATCTGCAACTGCACTAGCTGTGCCTGTCCATGTTTATGCTGCCTTCACGCCATATAGAGTTAGTGAAAATACCATTTCACATAGACAAAGGGGTCATTATGATTTACATTTTTTCTTTTTCTGAAAGGTGAAATTTGCAGTAAATAATAAGAAAAGTGAAAGAAAACAAAGAGGGATTCCTTGTGACACATATTTTACGGGAACCAAAGCTCAACAATACATACATATTTATCCAACCATGTTAACTAACTATTCACTGAAATTAATGCCTGCAAGACTGTTATGTTGAAAGATAGATTGGTTTGGATATCTCAGACTGCCAAAGCCTCATTTTAACTTCAGATAAACTTTGATATATATTTTTTACACAGAACAGTGTAGATTTTGTCCACCATCACTTACATTGAAAGTGCATTAGGATTGGATATTTTCTCACTATGAACAGGAGATTATAGCTATCAAAACCTTTAACATGTTTTAAAGACAGACCTGAAAAAATGTGAACCTATCCTTTAGTGTTGTCAAATACAGTGCTTTTCCTGCTATGGCAAGTGAGTTGTGAAAAACATCTTCCCTGTTATTTCCATCGGCAGGTGAAGGTGCAAGGCGAGGACGTCACCTTCGCACTGAAGGTCATTAAGAAGAAGCACGTAGTGGACAACAGACAGGAAGAGCACATCCATTCTGAGAGGAAGATCCTCGCCGAGGCTCGGTCGCCTTTTGTTGTGAAGTCAGTCCTCCTGCTCAGCTTCCAATCCCATTTCAGTTTTTTTATCCTACATCATGAAGCTCTGCTCGATTAGTCTGGGAAAACAGTGCGGTGCTTATTAGTTTTTGATGAGATCACAGTTGAGGCCTTGAGCTGATTACATCTTCTCAGTGAAAATGTAGTTATTTGTTATGAAATATCACAGCAGTAGCTTTTCTTTGTCTTTTGTGAGATTACGATGATCCAATTTCACTGTATGCAGTGGAACAGACTCAGATATTAAAGCCATTCTTCACCTTCTGAAACACTCCTTGTGCTGACCTCCTCTTCATACACATGTATAAATTTGACCTTTTTCATATGTTTTAACAATTATCTCTTCATATTTCTAAGCTGTTTTCAAGACTGATGTAAGGCGATCTAAGATTTAAGACTACATAGGGTGACAGTGTGGTGGAGCGGTTAACATTCGCTCCGCTGTCTCAAGTGTCTTTGACTGTGATATTGAGTCTGTACATGCTCCTGGGTTGCTATTAACAATTTAGTCTGAAAGCATTACCACAAGGGTCAATTAAACTCACATTAGTTCACAAATTAAGCTAATTTGTGCTGTGATGTCTTTAAATTTATTATAGTTCACTGCAGTGCATTGTAGAAATAACCACTGGGGCTGCATTAATTAGCTCCCTGCTTACTGTTTATGATCTGTTTTGCATCATTAGTTCTCTCCCTGCTGCTTTTTTATATGTTGTAGTTTATCAGTTTCCTGTTTATGGTAGGATATCAAGCTTGAGTAATGCTGTGTTTTACCAAATGAAAGCTAATGTGGACTATTTAATTTAAGAAAATTATTATTAAATGTGACTACTCTCTACTAATTTTGCAGTAATAATTAAATTAAACGGAAAGAGGTGAGAGAAAAAAATCCTGCATCCTGAATATTATACAACCAGAAGAATAGTATTTTGTCAGATCAGATCCATTTTGTTTTTAATTTGTACCCTGAAAACTAAACAATAGTATACATATAAACAGGAGTAAACAAGTGCAGATCTTAAATGATAGAACAGCATGGCCATTGTTCTGTTTACATGAAACTTTTTACTTTGAACCTTAACTTGTCTTTGCTTGTCTTACCCCAGACTGTATCGCACATTTAAGGATAACAAATATGTGTACATGCTGCTCGAGGCCTGTCTGGGTGGAGAGATTTGGAGTCTGCTCAGAGACAGGTACGTGGGAACAACCACCAATCGTTGCCACTGATGCAGTTACATTTTGTGAAACCTTAACTAAACCACCATATTTAGCTTGTCTGTAAAATACCATAATACCAGCATTGTCATTTTGTTGCTAGATAGTTGCGTAAAGTGGAGGTGCTATTGTTAGCTTACCACTTAAAGAGGGAACCTTCTTGCAATAAGTAATGTCAAGTCCGGTTGTCATAAATCATCGAATAAGGGCTGCCTGCAAGTGGGTTCAGGTGCATTTGTGTAATGAGACCACTTCTGCTGCTTCTCTGCAGCATAGGATGTGACCCCGCTTGTCAGCAAAAAGTTTAAATTTGTCTTTCTTGTCTTTAGGGGGAGTTTTGATGAGTCCACTGCCAAATTCTGTGTCGGCTGTGTCACAGAGGCTTTCGATTACCTCCATCGCAAGGGTGTCCTCTACAGAGACCTGAAGCCTGAGAATCTTATGCTGGATACTGAGGGATACATCAAATTAGTGAGTGTGCTACCAGACTGGACATATTCTGTCTTTAAAAAACTGCAACCACAGCTGGCAGGCTGTTCTTGTTCTTAGATCCTTATTGTACAGAGCTTGAGGCCCTGTGATGAGCTGTGTGTTTATAGTAGCTATAAGTAGTCAAAATCACAAATGTGCATTGTAAATGTGGCTGGCAATTAAGGAAGCCTGCCTGGTATCACCAGACTAATTTGCAAATGCTTATTAGTCTGGAATCTCTCATTTCAATTCGATTTACAAGGGGCTGCAGACCAAAAATCCACTGGACGCAATTGTATAGTTCTACAACAAACTGGAGCAATAAAATGTGACCACCAGCCAATCAGAGCAATTATTCATGTGGTGTAGCACTGAGCAACACATGAAAGTCAGGTGGTGCTTGGTCCATTTTTAAGCAGGAAACAAATTCAAATTACAACTAAACAGTAAAATAAAATGTGTTTCTGAAAACATTTGATGTGAGAAATGGGCAATTCAAGAACAGAATCTTGATTCAGATTTGATCAGCACTGCCTAGTTTGACAGTTTGATTGGAGCTTCATGAGCCTGTGTGCTTCCCTAGGCAGACCTGCAGACTGGGCACAATTGGATCAATCAGAGCAGCGAAATGTGTGACTTTTTAAATCTGGACCAATGATGCTCCTCTGTCAATCATTGTGTAAAATCTGCCCCTGGCTTGATCCAGTTCAGTTTGAATGCAAGGGTGGCCAGACGCATCTGCCAGAGCAAATGAAATACCATGAGCTTGGCAGATTCGTCTGGTTCCCAAGCTTAAAGTTCCTCTTTCTAGCTTTTATGTATTTCATTGACTGCGGTTTTTACTATGTACTCATCAGGGGGTTATATGAAATACAGTGGTCTTAGTGGTCATTATTAATGTATTTTTCTGACAAAGCCAAAAGTTTCCTAAATGGACTGTTAAGAGGTAACTGATCAACTCTGCCTTTTCAGGTTGACTTTGGTTTTGCCAAGAAGATCAGATGTGGCCAAAAGACATGGACCTTCTGCGGGACACCAGAGTATGTGGCCCCTGAGATCATCCTCAACAAAGGCCACAACTTCAGTGTGGACTTCTGGTCTCTGGGTATCCTGGTGTTTGAGCTCCTTACTGGCAGGTTAGTTCATGTGGTCATCTGTGCTTCCAGTCTGCAGCAAGGTTTTGTTGGAGTAAAGCACCTTATAATCATCCTTCTTCTAGTTATCACTTCAATCTCCTTTCTGATTTGCAGTAATTATTGTTCGCTGACTGGAACAGTACTGCGGAAAAGCTTCAATACAACAGCTAAATCAAAGGCTCAAAGAAATTAAATCTCTGCCTTTTTCACCTCCACTCCACAGTCCTCCTTTCTCAGGGAGTGACCAGATGATGACGTACACTTTCATCTTGAAAGGCATTGAGAAGATGGACTTTCCCAAGAAGATCACCAAGAGACCTGAGGACCTCATACGCAAGCTATGCAGGTACAAGATCACACAGACGGAGCAACGGTTAAAAATGAACCTAAATCTATCACTTTTACTCAGCCACTAAATTTCTCAGAACATAATCTGATGATGGTTGCTCACATGACAAATTGCGTAGAGGAGACAAATGGTATCTGAAATGGGTCTGAATCATGTAATCCAGTCAAAATGCAGCCTTTGAGTGTTAAGTTAAACTGATATGCAACTAAATCAAGAGACTTTACCTCAACAACAAAATGCCAATCATAAATATTGATGTCCTGTATTTGAACAGCCCATAAAAGCAAGCAAGACTAGAGAAAAACAGTTGTTTCGCACCCTGATCTACTTTACAGGCGAAATCCCTCAGAGCGACTGGGGAACCTCAAAAATGGAATAACCGATATCAAGAAGCACAGGTAAGAAGGAACTGACTAATTTTGTTATTGATCTCAGTGGGAAGATTAGCCTTGCAAATTAGCACTGATTGAACATTATGAATGTGGGCCAGTGGTTTATAACCTCAGCAATTAGATCATCACTGAACACACTGTACAAGAGCAGTGGGATGCAAAACATGTTCAAAAGGCTTATCACATCATTGGACTTTAATACAGTCTTCATACTTACTCTTCTTACTTCTTACACTTACTTACGGATATGTTTTTATGTGCTCTCTATAATGTGTTTGAAGGTGGTTTAACGGCTTTAACTGGGAGGGACTGAAGGCGAGGACTTTACCATCTCCACTAAAAAGAGAAGTAAGTATAGATACTGCTGAACTACCATGGTAGCCAGAATAAGCACAGTGAAGTATCTCAATAAATCAATCTGTCACCCCTTTCTCCTTCATTAATTATCTTTCACAACAGCTTACAGGGCCGACAGATCACAGCTACTTTGACAGCTACCCTCCAGATGAGGACAGTCCTCCTGAGGAGCTGTCTGGTTGGGACATGGACTTCTGAGACCTTCTTCTCCATCTTTTCATTATTTTCCTTCCATTTTACACCTTAATGACCAAAACACAGACAAAGTGGTTTTCAGGTGACCTTACATCACCTTTGGCAGCCATGGTGGAGGTCCTCAGGTTCTGGGCAACACTTAGCTGCAATTAGCTGGTTAATTTATGAATTTAAGATTGGCTGTCTTAACACAAATGGACACTTATAGGAGAATTATCCTTTGAGTTTGACTGTGAACAGGTGTTAAACTCTTTAACAGCTTGTTATGTATAACTACCACTGTCCTTTTGGTTTTTATATCTGACTGGCACTACACTGGCTAAGTATAATGTAGTGGTAGTAGTGGCATGTTAGCATTAAAGCTAATATCTGTAATACTTAGCTACTGAGATTCTCTTCAATCTGGGGCAGTAAATAAACACTTAAATCCAACACAGCTGACAATGTTTGTTGGTGGGAAGCCAGTTAGGGATCATGTCCTTGTTGCTGCATTACTGTCCCTTTCTTAATGGTTGGGGCACTTGTTTAAAGCAAAGTAGGCATAGCAAAAACATCTGTGTCTGTTACTGTAGAGTTGGATAATAAGAACCAGCTGTGCATTGAAACCAGTTCCAAAGTTATAACAACTTAGAATTCAGTTCATCCCCAAAGATAACTTTTGAGTTGACAGTGGGTATTCGTATTAAGTTAAGTATTCATGTGTAAACACTGATGTAGTGTTTATAATATGGTGGACAGGAGCTAACACTCAAGTGTTACACAAAAGAAAACGGCAAGTCAAACAGCCAATATTATCCAATTTAATCACTTAGGTGAGGGAGTGGTATGTCATTATTTTCACCACATACTGTACCACATAGATACTTCACAACAGAGTGAAGCAAGTTAAAAAATGCAACATTAGATGCTTCATGTTTGTTGTAGTTTCAAAGTAATAGTAATAGTAACCAACTGTGTTAAACTTAGATACCTAAGCTTTCATATTGCTTTGGAGTAAGTTTTGAAACAGATCAGTGTCCGTTGTCACAGTATTATGTTTGTACATTCCTTAATCAATCTACACCCATATAATAATTTTTTACAGATACCTCTAAAATATGGTTTACAGACACTTTCCTCTGGGCCCTCGTGATGGCTCCAGATGTGGTTAGCCGGGAAATTAGTGGTGCAGCTGCAGTTTGTTTACATCTTCAGGAGGAATGGAAATGTGTGGGGAGGAGGTACAGTATGTGTGCGGAGACGACACTGCAAAAAGGCAAGCAACTTGACAACAAACAGAAGTAGAAATTCTACTTAACTGCTTAGACAGCATCTAACCACAATGCACTACTATCCCAAACAAGAAACACTTCTACTAAGAAGCATCAAAGGTTCCTTGTGCCAACAGTGTTATCCCCACTGTCCCTCCACTGCCCTAAGTAGACACACAAAAATATGAACACCTCCACTTAAGTTATGAGTGTGAGCATCCCGCAGCAGTGTGCCTGACCTGAAGAAATATTTACCTTTTTGAAGCTGAGTCAACTCTGCGGTTTCCAGCTTCTTAAGGAGAAAGGGAGTTGTGCTTGGTCTGAGGTGTTCATGATGTGAGGAGAGACAGCAAACTGAGCGGAAAACCTTCAGGGTTTAATATGAGGGGATTTTTAGGAGCTTAGGGTTAAAAAAAGATATGTATTTTCCATTTTTGAACACTTGAGGTTTACAGTAAATCGTGTACCATGCATCTATGTATATACTGTATACTGTGAAGCACAAGCATCAAAAATACACAATTTATACAATCCAAGCTACTTGTTCCTTTATGTATACCTTTAAAACTGGGTGAGTGGATTTTGTAAATATCACATATATGTATACAGTGAGTGGTGAATGTGTGTGTACAGTTTGTACAGTATGTGATAATGTCTGTGTATGGAAGAACCTGGAATTCTTGGAGAAGCTGTGGCCTTAAGATAATGACTACTAATTTCAAGATACAGCTGTTTGTTAATATTTCAGATATAGTTTCTGTTTTTTAAAAAGTTGACTTTTTGGAATTGAATTAAACACTTCTTACATTGGTCAATTTAAATTTGGTTTTATGCCACAATGGATTGTAATTATTTCTTTTATTTTCAGACCTTTCTCACTGTGGACATTTTGACTTGTCACACACAGGGGTATTTAGACATTAATAATAGCTGCATTTCATTGAGCTCAGTGCCAGACCTAACCTGCCACTTCATTCAACTTCATACATTCATACTGTTCATGTTAGCCAATTTCTGTTAGGCAGGTTTTGCCCTAACCAAACAGAGTGATGTCATTTATTTAGACATTTTTGGTTGCTATTTTTCCTGGTTGTAGCTAGCTAGCTGTAAAAAAGATGACATCCACATCCATAACCCTGCCCATTCGGCAAACACCCGTCCTGTTTGAACTGCTGAAGAGGGCAGGGCACCTAAATAAATCCATCATCAGTGTCATTACACTTGCTTTACTGCAATGACAAGTCAAAATGTCTGCCACCAGAATGGGCTGTTTCTTAATTTGTGTGGTTTCATGACTGAACTGTACCTCAAAATAAAGTTTTACAAAAACAAATGTAACCAAACTGCTCGAAGTCTCTATATATATATTTAGAACTCATGTTCACTTAACATCGTTAGCTCTCAAACATATCAAATGTCTCTAAGCCTATGTTCAGGCACTGGGGTACAAACATTTGTAGTGCAGTAGATTGTATCATTTAAGCACACATTTTACTGTAGTATCTACTGCTTCTGTCCACTGAATTTCAAAAATATTAATCTTGAATTTTATGCAGAATGGTACCAAGTGAGATTATAAAAGAAATACATTTAGCATATTTTGAGTTTGTGTGTTGTTTTGCGCTACTGCCCTTTTAAAACCTTCAGGTGTATAAACCAAAAAATCCTTGACAGATCTAAGTCTTGCATACTTTTATTCATTTCTTTGAATGCTTTGTAAGGTTGGTCAGAGCTCAGAGGGGGAGACCTTTAAACAGTTCACCACACTTTCACATCAGTAGTGACAAATGTCCATCACAGATATAAAGACCATCGACACATCAGAGCTTTTGATCCCCCTTTCCCAGACCACACCTCTACAAGATATGCAACATACAGAAAATAAATATTTGCATGTTAAAGGTCATTTCCATATACAAATATATTTTATGAAGCTTATTGTACAAGCATTTCTTTTTTTACCTACAGCATAACATTTACAAGATAGGATTTAACAGTGAAGTAGAGTAAGCTCTTGTAAACTGCTGATATACTGTACTGCATATTTGATACTTGCACTCCAAAAGACATTAGTGAAGTTTAGAAATGGGTCTCAAATGCAGCAAAAGCAGAGGCCCCAAAAACGACTCGTCAGCAGTCGTCATGTCTGCAATGTTGTACTGGCACAACCAGAGGAAGACACTCCATTCTACAGCATTGCTAAAATCTGTATTGGCACAAGATGAGGAAGCACAAACTGGAAAAAGTGTCAGTACAAAATATAAAAGTTAAAAAAAAATCTGCCCTTAGCTATTGACACAAAATAAATGTCTCTGAAATATCAAAATAGTTAATTATTTGAAACACATTTTAGAATAAATTTAACTGGCAATGTATTACTTATCAAAAGAATATGCACTATGTTCACTCATTGTAGACTATTTTGTACCATTAAAAAACTATTCTCAGCCGCTTGCTTTGACTTCAGCTTCATTGCAAACTGAGCTCCGTTCTCTGAATGACCGAGCCCCTCTGAACAGGTGATGAATCAAATCAAACTTTTTGAAAAGCAGAAATCCATCAATTCAAAAGGCACTCAAAGAGACATTAGAATGTCATCAACGTATAGTGAGCTATATACAAAAACAATGTACAAGTCTATAGAAAAAGGTTTGCTGCTATATTTCAGTCTATTTGCTCTGAATAAATATTTGATTTTATGAACTCTGACAATAATGCACAAACCAAAGCAAGATTACGACAAGTTAACTGCTCTTCCAGGTGTGCCTGTTGTTCAATGTAGACCTGACGTGAATACATGTTATCAAATAACACATCCCCTAAAGATTTATGTAAAATCTACTCTATACAGTAATATTAAAGGCTTATGCGACCCAGAAAAACAGATCAGCTCTCCATGATCGTTCAATATATTATATGTATTTTTCATCATTTTTGGTTTTCAATTTTTTTTAAATGGGTATAATGCACATCTCATTTTTGCACAGCTCGTTTTTGTTTTCTCTCTATTTTCATCTTCATCAGTTTCAGTTAGCAGAAGCATTTATGAGCTCTCTGCCACCAGAGAAACCAATTTACGGTAAACTACAATTAACTGTTTTTTCTTGGAGCTGAAAACACAATAGCATTTAGATGTTTAAGAACATAAAATCCAGGTGAAAGTTCAGATTTTCAGCCCATTTCAACCTTTAAAATTATTATTTTTTCAATGAAAATGGGTAAAAACCAAAAATGATGAGCCTAAAAGATATGTAAATAAAAACTGATTGTAGTGTATATTGACTTGATACTGACTTCTTTTTTTTGATATTTCTAGAAGCTTTCTGGCAGTTTAAAATGGTTTCTCTTCATAAATGTTATTCTATGCTGTAAATGTGATACATCATTTTAAACATGTGATGACATGTTCTGAACTTTAACAATGCCAAAACCAACAAAGTTCAGCCTGATATCAAACTCATAGTATTAATCCTCAATGCCTGCCAAGTCCCATGGCTTATTTGATTTCTTTCTGAACTTATCAGGTCCAACAAAGGTTTCAAGGTTTCCACACAAGCATCAAGTGGCTTTTAGAGTCCTGTGGTTTTACACTTGTAATAAAAACATGGTGACAGCCCTTGTTTGATGTAGTAGTTTCTCCTTTTGATATGCTTTATCCCTTTATCTTTAAAAATGACATCTGAAGTTCACTTCTAAAGCTTGAACATTTTCTTGACGAAGCAATGGTGTAATGGGTCTCCCCATTCCAAATGTTAATGAAGACCACATATGAAAGGTAGCTTACTCATCCGCATATAATAAACTCTTAAAATGTGGGTTCTGTACAACAATGGAGCAGTAATCTAAACACAAATATGTACGGCTATCTACTGTACCGCCTACATCATAATTCTGGCTTTGGAATCTAATATATCTCTCTATAGCAGCCAAGCCAATAATTATACAATAACTTCTCATATAGTGAATAACACAGTGATAGTACAGACATAAATACATACACATAGTAACAAAAACCATGCAAGTGTGAGTCTGACTTTGTGGTAATAATGACCAAAGACAACTTCAAGCTATGAAGGAGAGAAAGATGAGAATGACTCCCCCCCGCCCCCCAGAGGCATCAGTTCAAACTGAGGTCATTTTTCCTGAAAAGTGTTTTTTCCTTCTGTTTTTGTCTCTCTTATGCCTTGCTGGTAATTGTATAGCTTGATAGTGAGTTCATGATTGCATTCACCCTGCTATCACCCAACAGATAACAGAGCAGTGATGATAAAGACATAGAGATAAACAGTGGTGCCGGTGGTAAAATTGGAGCATGGAGATTTGACTTTCCATTCCAGTTCTCTTCCACGAGGATAACTCACACAATCCATTCCTTCCCGTGAACGGACCAGTCTCCTCTTCACCTGGAACAACAGGAAGTACTCTCCTCCAGTGCAAAAGGGAAGTTGCGTTCAGCGGGTGTTTGTAAGTGAATAAGTGTATGACTGAAGAAACAGGAGGAGAGTGTCGTTCAGGCTGCATGAGTTGATTTTTTTTTTTTTTCTTTTCTGTATGATGAGTTTTATGTGAACAGGCGTTAAAGGAAAAAAAAAACTATCTACAGGCACAAGAATCTACAGTCATGTTGGGGTAGACTTTCAGCACCACGTTCTTGTCCTCATCAAAGAAGAGGATGCTGAGGGAAGACATCTTCTCTGGGACGCAGCACGGCTCAGGGATGCCTGGGACGACGCCCACTGCCCGCACTATACTCTGGATGGTGGCATGGTTAGAGGGCTTCAGAGCCTAAAGCAAAGGGACAAAAGGGATTTAAAAGGGTTCTTTAAAATTAAACATTTTCCTTTGACAATATTCAGTAACGCATTCCTGATCGCTCTGTAGAGTAATGTCATTGTTTTGCATATTGCTACATAGCTTAAAAAGGGGCAAGGTTTCTAACAACATAATTTTGACAATGATTCCTCTCAGGAATACTCAAGAGACTCAAAAGAGCCATCACTAAAAGGAAGTCTGACATAAAAAACATTAAGTGACAATTTTTTAAACTGCTTTACCAAACTTATTTGAAAAAAAAGCATAGTTAACAGTTTAATTAGTATCCAAATTGGCCATTACTGACATCTGTCACAGTTGAGAACAGAGAATGAGTTCCTTATTCAGTTTTTAATACCTTACTTGCCGTAGTGCATGCATACAGTTCAGGTGTGCTCATTTTTGGTTTTACCTCCAAATAAAGTGCTTTAGATAATCTTGATGAACTGTCAACCTGTCTGACTGCTCATTCTGTGCCCCATCCGACTTTGTTGCAGTGATGTTGTTATCTGAGCAATTACTTACTTACTTAGTACAGTATTATCATAACCAATGAAATGGTGGCCAAATCTATGAGAATATACCAGAATTTGCCATCAAGAGTCCTAGAGAGCCTCTTTTTTTTACTATAGCATTCATCTTTTGGATCACAGAGGATATTGTTCAGTGCATCCAACGAGCAGCTGCAGGTAGATCAAAATCTGAGTTCTAGCTCTATCCCTAGCAGTCCACACACCTGATCAGCTGCTTCATGTCTTAGCAGGATAAGACATAAGGGACAGGGCTATTCCCACACTTTGTAATAAACTAGGCAGAGCAGCTCTTAATAGTAGCCATTTAGCAGCTTCTAAAGCTTTAACCTGGCAAAGGAGCAACATCACAGGCCTGTCTGACTGAGCAGCAAACCTGCAGGAGAGGGAGGGGGTTGCCTTACGCCCTAGGCCCTACTTCTGGGACTAATTACATCCGACTACAAAGGCCGGCGACTCCGAGGTAATGAATTAAGTGGATGGAAGTTGTGCATTCCGGCCATGTTTAAAATACCTGTGATGTTATCTTGTCATCAGGGCCACAAGCTATGAAGGGAGCTGATGTTTAACACCATTGGAGCACAAGTTTCTTTGTTTTTTTTCACTTCTTTGTATGTTCCTTTAAATGTGTAAAATCATGTGCTATGTCATCTGCAACTGAACCGAAACTTTCAAGACTGGCATGAATTACCGGAGTTGCTTCCTTCAAGGTCTTTATTCGCTCTCCTTGAGCAGTTCAGGTGTTTTTTTATTGATTTTTGATGTCAAGGTCAGCCACCTGCTCCCCAGGAAGTTGTACAAGGACTATTTTTCACTTCTTGTTACAGAAGCATTTTCGATTACATCATCTGTAGTTTGACCATTTGACTGCATGTTTAGTCCAGTAAGGCTTCAGTTTGGACTTTCTTTTGTTGAATTATATAAATTAAATTCTGATGCATATCTGGAAATATCTTAATTCCTAAGATATACCGTAGAACAGAAATACATGAAGGAGAACTTCTAACTGTGCGACCACTATAACTAGCATATCGTGACAGATGAAGATTAAAGCAGATGGCATACATTTACGTCTGTTTCTTTAGTATTATCATCTATAATATAAGACAGATAGGCTTCAGGGACTTCTGATGTTAATGTTATCCAGGTGAACATACTACAGAGCAGTAATGGCAATGGTAAACGAGGGACTGAAAGCTTAATGGCCTGATGTACTGATAGCTCAACATAGCCTGTTTTATTTACATAATATATACCATAGTGCTTGAAAAAGCACAGTGTTTGAATGTTAAACATACAGTAGTCGTCTGTACTGTACTGAGTTCTGGTGTTATATCATATGTATTCTATGCATCAGTAAACATTTATCTGAACCAGAACATTTAAAAAACATTTATATACGTTTAGAAAACCCGGTGACAAAACAGATTAGGATGCTGGCAAAAACTGAAAAAAGGTTCAAATACAAAAAGAAGAAATAATGCCTTTCCAAGTGGCGGTGACCATCACTTGGTTTCCAATTTGTAATTTAAAACAAGAAGGTTACAATAACTGTTGGAAGTATAACCCAGTGCAGTGGTTCCCAACCCTTTTGGCTTGTGACCCATAAAAGCAAAGCAATGTCTACTTGTAACCTGTTGTCACAAGTTGCATATTTCTTTGGGTTATGAAATAATCCCGTAATGTGGTCTGCTTTCCGGTTACCGACCCTCGGGTTGGGAACCACTGCAGAAGTGCACTACAAGACTCGGAATCTCACCTTTGGCATGGGGAACTGGCAGGACCCTGAGCAGTAGTAGGCATCAAACGACTTTGGTGAAATAATCCATTCACTCCATCCAATGTCAGCAAAGTCCACTTTTAGGTATCTTCGAGCGCAGTTCCTAGGCTCGTTCCATTGCTTCTTTCGCGCCTTTTTTATCGTCTGCTCGTCGAACTGCAGGAGGGGCATCTTGTGCCGCTGATTCTTGCGTGTCTTTTTACGTGGCCGACGGGCCTGCTTGTTTTCATAAGGTTCATATGGACTTGTCTCATCCCACCCGGTCGTCTCGTAGGGGTACTCGGGCCCGGGAAGTTCATTGTTTTGCAACGGAAGCAGAACGTTGACCGAGCGCTTGTGCCTGGGCTGCGGCTGTTCTTGTTCAGTGTTGTTTCGCTCACGCAGTCCAAGTTTATGGAAACTGTGTGAAATGGAGCCCTCCCCTCCCACCGGATGGTGTCTCTGGAGGGTGGCTACCACACTTTCAGGTTCTGAAATGGCAGAGTCATTGGCGTAGACCAGGATGTACGGTGAGCGGTCCGACAGGAGCTTCTTCCACGGCTGGGGCCCTTGTGAAGCCACATCAATCCCAATCAGCAGCTCGTCGTGGTTTTTGGCCTGGTTGACCACACGAGTTATGTCCTTCCACTGCCAAGATATGAAGTCCCTGTAGAGGGTGGATACATTGATCCGAAAGTGTCCCAGAGTCCTCATCTTGTTATCCACAGAGGCGAAACTCCAGATGACCATGTGGATATGGCTGTGCCTCCGGGGGCCGTGGCGGCCACAGCTTTTGGACCTGGAGCAGCCCTGGGTGCTGTTCTGAAGGTCTCCAATGTAATAATGAAGAGTGGCTGACAGAACGTCTTCTGACTTGGTGAGGGAGGTGAGGTTGAAAATCTGCAGCTGCTTCTTGTTTATTGTACCTGTGTATATAATGAGTAATATTACTTACACAGCACAATTGAGAAGGATTTCAAAAGTTAAACCATGGCTTTCCCTGTATTAATTAATGCTTACTAATTATAATGATAATATGTATTTATGTACCTTTTCCTGATCCAACATGCTTAGCCATGCAGATACTATTGGTTTTATTTGCCCATGTTATGAAATGTCTGTCAGGTTTTATGCCTCCACCCCAATACAATGGTATTTGGTTTGTGGTTCGAAAGATTTCAAAAATGATGTTTAGAAAATTCAAAAGCAATATCTCTTCTCAGAAGTTCACCATTATGCTGGAGAATCCACAAAACACACTTAATAGTTTCTCTTTCTTCAACAGGTAGTAGTTTCACTGAAACCCTTTTACAGTGAGGTCTGCGCATTATCCAGACTAACCAGGGCAGGGTTCAAAACCTGGGCAAATAAAACCAAAACTATCTGCATGGCTAGATACCACTGAGGGCTTGAGAAAATGTGTTTTTAATTTGGGTGAACTGACCCTTTATATGCTATGACATGCAGCTACCAGGCGATAGGAGGCAGTATAATCTAACAAACTTTGACCCTAAATGGAAACTGTGGAAACTGGTCGTCCTTGTTAGTGCTCACGTCTAAGAGACAATAACACAGCGTAGCCTTTAAGCAATTTGGAGCTTAATAACATTAGAGTTGCTACAGCAGTTCCTAGAGAAAACACTAATAAAAGCAGCTTAAATGCAGAAACTCACTGCAGTGAAAACTCTGGAATTCTGCCGCCATACAGACAGGCTGGGCAGCTGCCAGATGCTGGCCCGAGGGGAAATCTATCTCGACTATCTGACACTAAAATCTTAAGGTGTGAAAACATTTGTGTCCGCAAACAATTCGGAGCTGCATGCAGAGATCCGATGTGGAATCTCTGGTCCGGGCACAGGGAAGGAGTAACAGGTTGATCACATTTCCATGACTGGATCAACAGGTGTATTTCACTTTCAGCTCAATAAACCAGCACGACTGGCACCATTGTCCACCTTTTTTTTTATGTCAAAAGCTAAATTGGATAATAAACATGTTTATACTCAAATGTATATGTATGTGTGGGATTTTTTTTACCAAATATGCCCAAACTGCGCGCACATTCTGTGGCCACACAGCTCGGTACACTTGCAATGTGCGGATAATTCCATGTGAGCAAGGCAGGAGACGTTGCCAGATTCAGTTTACATTTAGCAGAATTCATGCAAGACAAGGTATGCATTTGGCGACTGGTAGTACTCAACTGTTTTTAACGTGCGTAAAATGTTGGATACCTACCCCAGTGCGCTTTGAAACTGCGGACAGTGTTGCCGTCCTTGAAGGGAAATCCAGCCCGGTTGTACTTGGCGTAAAGCATCTGCATGTGTTCCGTCATTGTATCCTGTAAAAGCAGGTCCTGGTCGTCTTTCGCAGTGTGCTTTTTATCCACCGAATGCGTAAAATCCACCTTTCGTCTCTCGGGGAAATTGTCTATTTTCAGCATCGCGCAGTATCCAACGCACAGATAACTCCATCCATAAAGCAGCACGACCACAAACCGAGAGTAGAGAGCCATGCTTGAGCCAAAGCGAAGGTAGCAGCAGAAAAAATAAAAGTTTTGGAAAACCTAGCACGTTTCCAAAAGTGATCCCTATCTCCAAAAAGACATACCATCACCTGAGGAGTCCTCCTCTGTTAGAACATGATACCATCACCTTTGACACCAATCACAGCAAGACAGGAAGGTGGGCAGGGGAAAAAAATGAGAGCGTTATCCAAGTTGTCTCTCTGCTTTTGGTAAGCTGCAGGTCTAAACGTGCTTACAGTCAGTAAATGACAAAAGTTCCGACGCACAGCAGAAGGTGTAATGGAGCAGATGCGGGAGAACTAAGCTGCTAAAACAGCGACGCTCCTGGTTTTGTATCCGAGCTCTGAGCTGATTTCAGGACCAACAGTCAACCGTTCCCCCGTCTCAGCTTTCATTGAAGGTAAAGCATGTTGTGCTTGGTATTATAGGGCTTGTGGGACCAGCTGGGTATTCCTCTCTCACACACGTACACACACACACACACACACACTCAGAGAGAGAGAGAGAGCTTCCTGTTAAAGATACTTTTACGCACATTTAGCCAGGGGACAAATTATCTCATGTTATCAGAAGCTGAAGGAGGCTGTTTTGTCAGTTGATAAGAGGCGGATTTTTAAAAAATGTTTTATTAAAGCGATTTATTGCACTGATTTCCACTGCTGCCACAGAACAGCCCCTCCATGCGTAATTTCTACTCCGCAGAGCTGTGCGTCTGGGCCGCGCTGCTGAATGAAGCGGCTTATTGTCGGCATTAAAGGCTCTCTCCCCTATTTAGTTTAGTTCAATGGAGTTAAGCACACACATCCTGTACCATCCGGATGCTGTACTGTGCCCCCCACGCTCCCCACCGTCCCCCAAAACAGCCCATCCCCGTCCAGCCGCCCTCCACCCCCCGCCACTGGGCTTCTCTTTCAGGGGCACTCGGGAGGAAATGATTAGGGCATTTCACCGCCCTTGGACATCTGATGGCAATAATATTAGCATGCCATGTCCTTCATAGGAGTCAACATACTGAAAGGGTTTAACCCCTTCAACTGGGAGGAGATGGGCAGGAGAGAATTCATATAGAAAAACAACAAAGCAGCAGCAAAAGATCTATCAATTAATCTGCACTTTTTCAGACCTGTAAAAACATGCTTTTTATGTTTTTCTTAATACTCAAAATGAAGAAATAAATCATAGATGGAATGTATTTTTACCCAGAACAAAGACCTGTAACTTTGTCCCTGTAACTTATATTGACCAGTAAGAATAGGAGGGATGATCTGACTGATTGTATTACTAGACTTGAAAAATGTGAACCTACCCTTTAACATAAGGCCTGGAGGTTCTGTATATCCAACAAAGGAACTCAATCAAAAACTGATTCAAGAGCTAATCTGAAAGAGCTCAACATACTTATCTTAAGTCATATATGTTTATGACACACATCCATGCACAGTAGCATGTTTTTATGGTTTTACTGCTGCTGTTAGTACTCTGCTGAAAAAGAACCTTCAATGAATTCACCCTTATTCAGATTGTTTAATCAACCAAGGGTATTGATGAATTCTTCTTACATGCCTGGCAACATTTTTTCTTTTAAATTAAGACTATATTGTTGCATTGTCTCAACAGCATTATTGTTACCAGCCTGCTGCTAGTAGGTTCCAAGGTCCATTGTAATCATCTATCCATGACAAGTCATGTACATTTAAAATGAAATGGCTAAAATGAAATCTCTCATCAAAAGCTGCAACCTAAAATGCTATTTTGGTCAACACTGTAATTTTTTTATATGCATGAATTTTCACCATGCCATAGTGTTCTATGTTTGCTTTATATTAGGGTTGAGAGCTTGGTAATGAAATGCTAAATGCTAAAAAGAGGCAAAACTACATGAAGAGATGTTCAAATTTAGGGTGAAACTGAGCTTGTTACATTGCAAAGGCTAAAGAGTGACTAAACTATCTAAGGCCCAGTTTAGTCTGAATCCACCTCTTTACCTCATGTTGTGTATATTAGGGGCAAGTCAGGCCTCAAACTAATAAAACCACGCTTCAGTTAAAACCCTAACAGCTTAAAAGCCCAATAAAAAAAATGAAGAAGGATATAGCCATTTAAATTAGACTTTATTGTGAAATCATTACTATTTACAGACACATGATCTGTGTGGGTGAGTTCCAGCAACTTGTTTTTTTTTTTTTTTTTAGGTTTGGCCTTCTACAGAGTCAAGGCCCACTAAAAGTAGCCTGTGCATTTCCTGAGTGATACTTGTTTGTCAATTAAATTGCCTTTTTTTCATGTGCACATCTGCTGTTTTCATTGCTAGGTGTTTGGTAATGACTGATGCCACTTTCAGGGAGGGAGAGCAGAGCGGGGCTGTTCCATCACCATCACTGGACCACATGAATGAGCTGTGGCCTGTAAACCTAAACAGCTGTAGATGAGGGTGAAATGATCATTTGCCACCCGGTCAGTTACTTCCAACACATAAAAACAACAAAACAAAGCAGTGCAGATAGTGAGATAGTCAGGTGGATGGTTTGGCGATTACGACAGCCTTCGTCCCGAGGTTAAATCTGGCCTTTTCAAGAGGAAATGACATTCCCAACGCAATCCCTCTGCCAAATTTCAATGTACTTCTCATCCTTGTTAGTCCAGTTAGTGTTGTTGAGACAATAGCAAACCAGTTTCTTCAGAGCTGTTTTAACAAGACAAAAATACACATCTATTTAAAGACATACAACAACAAAAACAGATTTTGAGACAGACAAAAAAAAAAGAATGGTCTCTCCAGTCAATCACATTGTTTTTTTATGACCCCTCAAGACTTTCACAAACCTTGTTTCATCATCATTCCAAAGCATGCCCAGAACTCACATCTTAAAAAAACAACAACCAGAAACCCACTGACTAAGAAAACCCCAAACCAGACCCCATTCCCTAAATCCCTGCTTTATAGAACCAGAACCCACATCCCCATGTCACCACACATATTGTTTCAATGAGGCCAACAGGGTCCAATTCCATCAAAACAGACAAACAGATGCAGCCAGTGGAAGGCTGCTCTGGTATCAGGGCGGCTGAGGAACATTAGAGGTTTGTATTACAATGAACTAATTTGTTTAAACCTCATAACTTTCGAAAATAAATTTCACCAGAATGGATGCAGGGGAAGTTAATACAAGGGCACGTTAAATATGGCTGCCACAATGTCAGTTTATAGGACTAGTTGGAACATGTTTAAAGACAGCAAAGTGTATTTTTCTTTCTTGCTGAGAGTTAGATGAAAAAAATCAATACCACTCTTGTCTGGGCATTAAAGCTGCAGTAACTTAAAATAACTTGCTAAAGTCATTGCTAAAACTTTTACTAAATTCCGACTGTAGAATATGAGAAAAAAATTAGGAAAAAAATCTGTTCCTCTGGTGCCTACTAATGCTCCTAATGGTATTTGCAAGAATCCACTGTGCCTGAATGAAAACAACCAATCGGAGCCGAGAAAGACAGCTTTTCCCAAAGTGTGTATCATATACTACTGTCAGAATATATTGAAAGTTTCAGCAAAAACAGAACAAAAAGTAATTTTTATAAACATTACCTACTGCAGCTTTAAATATTTCGCTACAGTCAGGAGACAGTTAGCTTAGTTTACTGTGGCGATCGGAAGCAGGGGGAAACAGCTAGCCTGGCTCCAAAGAAAAAAAAGAAAATCACGAAGAAATGGCCAAAAAATAGTCCAGCACAACCCCCTGTAAAACCATAAGTTAAACGGATTAAACAAACAAGATGAAGATCAGTGAGCTTTAGAGGTGCTGGTTGGCAGATTTTGTTACCATGTCCCCCTGTTTTCAGTCTGTATGCTAATCTAAGTTAACCTGCTGCTGGCTGTGGTTTCATATTTACCATACAGACATGAGTGAGGTCTCTTTCCTATCCAACTCTCAGAAAGAAAATAAGCATATTTTCCAGAAAAATGTCAAAGTATTCTTTTAAAGACTATTATTGTTCCAGTGAAAGGTAATATTGTTGTGAAACCATCATAAGAAACCTTAATTCTTGTTACTGTGCATCAATGCAGGACTACGTTGAATGCCTATATTTTAATGGCATTTTGTTGAGCAATTAAACAAATTGGGAAAAGTGTGTAAAAATGTAAGCATAAAATGAGTACTCCATGGTTGTAAGTGCACAAAAATACCTCCACAAAGCTGGTACATGTGCAGGATGTTTCCTTGTGACTAAATGGAAAAAATGTTTTACCCCCAACTATTTGTCTGCAGAGTCTACAGACACATTTATGAACAAATAACAAAGACCCTGTAATTTGTTAGCTTGTTGTTAGCAAAATGTTTCTTGTGGGGCGGCTGATTCATACCAGGTGTTTCAATAACAAATGCAAAAAAAATGAAATCCTGAAATTAAAAGGGAGCAAGTTGCTAAAAGTCTTCTGTACTTCCTAAATGATTCCTTAAACAGGTTATTTGTAGAGTTGTCTTCCATTAAAAATGTCATACAGAATGACTAATATGTAAATGATAGAGCACTTTGATGTCCTGTAAAGTGTGCCTTGCATCTGGGAACATACGGAATGTTTTAAGCCCATTACCCATTCTTCCAGTCCAATTGGAGCTACCGCAGCCTGGGGGAGGACATAAAAGGAACCCCCATCATCTTTCAAAGCTCTTACGCCTTTAATTTGTTTAGACAAACAGCCCAAAACATGCCAGGCCAAACTATAGGACAAGCCCGGGGTCCCCAAGCAGGTTCCTGCCCCTAACTAAGACTGCTGCTTGGTGAATACCAAACAAACTGAGCTAAACTTGGTTCTGGTCTTCAATAAATGGAATACAGAAGAATTTAATTAAACAAATGATTTTGTTGCTTCAGAGGAGGATAATGTTACAAAATCTAAGCAACAGATATAATCTCAGGCTTTTTGCAAGAAAACTTCCAAGTTGTCACACTGGTCCATCCACTTCTTCCTTTGGGAATCCTTAGTTTAAAGCCATTTTTTCACTGCAGCACCTCCACCCAGATGGCATGCATGATATGAGGGGAACAGTTTGTAAATGATGGTGCAACTAAAGCAACTCAGTCAAATTAGAGGCTTCCAGTGCTCTCCAATATGTGCCATATGTATGAATGTGTCGGCAGCAGCCTCTGAAGTTTAGACTGTCCTGATGTTGTGGTCATAGATGACGACATGGATGTAGAGGTCGGACCGTAGGAACGTCCTGTTGGAGTCCTCACCAGGACCAGACTGGAACCCAACACAGATTTAAAGCAGTTAGTACGGCTTGTTTGGACAGCGTTATCTACAGTGCATAAAGGTCTGTTAACAATAAATTTTAAGTGGTTTTCCACCTTGCTTCATTTGCGTTAATTGTTGTTTTTACTGTCTGCGTTTAATCAAGAAAGTGTGCCTTTGTGTGAATGTCATTTTTTTCCAGTTTCTTTCCCTTTTGCCTCTTGAATAGAAACCTTTTGCTCAAACTTTCAACCTGTGTGGATGCATCAATTCATGGCACCACTTGTGCCTTTGCATTGACTTTATATACATTTATATATATTTCCTTCACTTTTAGTCTGAACACACCTCGACATATTAGGTTTTTAAAGCAGCATTAAGCATTTTTGACCACTAGGGGGCAGAAGGTCTCTAAAGCAATCATATTCCGAATATACAACTGGTTTTTTAAGTTGTTCAACATGTTAGCAAATTGTTTTCTTAAAGCTTAAACACACTTCTCTGGGCTACGTGAATCTCTGGTCTGGAGACATTTGCGTGACTTTTATAATTGTATGTACAGTTTGTATAACGTTTTTTTCCACTGAGTTCCGAACTTGCCTATCAACAGGTATTGAATCAACCAATCAGTTTGCTTGACATACAGGTCAACAGAAAGCGTTACTGAAATCAGGAGGTGTGCATATCAACTCTTCTGCAAGTCTCTGCAACCTGTGGTTACCCAGAACACCTTTCTCTACATAGGTTAGTGATGGGCAGGTAGAATATAGTGCGTTTATCTGAGCATGTTTACTGAAAACAGCTGCCTATGGTTTTGTACAGGGGGGTAAGAGTAATAACAGTCATAAGACCATACAGAGTATGTTTAACTGGAGAACTAAAACTAAAAAGAATTTAAAAGCTGTATAGAGCCTCAGAGTTGGTGTTAATTCTCAGTGGGTTTGGAACTATGAACACCTTTCCCATCACAAAGAATCATAAGATTTAATGTGGATATAAGAAATGTCTTTTAATGCAGGTTTCCAATGTTAGAGCTGCCATAGATTAAGTATGTTAGCAATTAAACAAAACCGCAGTTATCCAGAACATCTCTTTATAATAACAGGTATATTAAAGGGGAGGCCAGTGCAGCATAATTTGACAGTGACTGTAACTGTTCATATTCCAAGATGTTTTGTGTTACTTTGAATGTCAGAACTGACATGGCCCCACCACTAAGATGTGAAGCCACTACCATCTGGGAACATTTATTTAAGGCTAAGTGTGTCAAAAGCTTCTAGTGGGAGTGGATCCATAGCCAACCATTACACTCAATTTACACTTTTACCTCAAACACACTTGTGGGTGTCCTAATAAGTGAGGCGGTCTTCCTTTGCAAGTTCAAAAGAGCGTCAATGAAAATAGACCAATAAAAAATGACTTCATAGACATATAAGAGAAAATGGGAAATGTTGGGTAAACTAAATGATAAACATCTATTTTTACGGAAGCCAAAATACGTCATTAACACTCACGTCATCTAAATAACTTAGAAAAACTATCAACATTTTACTTAGACTGAATCAAGCCATTGTCAAAACTGGAATATGACAACCCCTCTATCCCTCAACCCACTTTTTGGCAAGGGCAGAAAAAGTGGTCATGGTATGACAAAGACAAAAAAACAAACAAACCACCCAAAATGAGTTGATGTGAGCCTTGATTTGGGAAGGTTCCACTGCGGATCTGCGGCCACATGAGCAGCTAGTGAGCTCATGGTGGGTTAAAAGCCGGATGGTTCTGCGCTGCTCCATTCCGAGCCAATCTGGGCTGAGCTGAGCTGAGCTGGGTTCTGGGCACACGGGTGGTTTGCTGTGTCTGGCTTCCTATGCCATCTCTTGTGTTTTTAATAGACAGCCTGGTCGGGGCGGTGCTCGACCGCAGCTAGAACACTGTGCTGCCATTTTGGCGCTTGGCCTCAAAAACGCAGTCCCCACAGCTCTGTCTGCAATTTCAAAATAGTTCAGCCCCATCAACTACTTCCCTACCCCCCAGCAAAGAGGGAAACTGGAGAGAAAAAAACACCGTCTGTCAGTCGTTATTCTTCCAGGGCCCCTGTTGGTCTGTGAGTGTAGAGGAAGCACCTGTCTCGACCCCTTGATCCTCCGTTCTTTGTGCAGGTGGAAAGCAAATATCTTTCTCTCCCGATGATTTCTTTCTCTCTCTCTGTCAGTCACTGCTTCTCTTACAGTGTGGGCTCCCTCTGAAAATGATTGTGTCTGATATGTGTGAGACTCCAGACAAAAACTAGCCAATTAGTAAAGTTGACAGAGAACTATTTTAAAAGTCTTAAATATTTTCGCATTCAGTGGTTAAACCCGGAGACACTGGGAGAAAGTAAGGGCATGGAATGCAACAAAAAGTCCCAGACCATATTAAACAAACAGGATGTTGTGGGTACAGGGCAAGTTGGCTTCCTGTGCCACGAGGACAACAAAATTTGTTTTTAAAGAAGTCCCTGGTGCAGCAGCCCTATAGGCTTTTTGCTTTCCTGGGACATTTTACTGCTGTGCAACAGGTGAGCTGATCTAATTAGCAGTACCATTTGTCTCCCTGGGGCTTAAAAACAAAGCAGGACAACAACAACAACAAAAAAACTTACCAAGGGGTCCACACTCAGGATCTTTTTGTCCCTCTTATTCTTAAACAGGAGGCCGTTAGGATCGTCATAAATCACCTCAAAGTTAGGGCTCGAGTTGGACGTGGACACCTGTGTCTTCCAGTTGTAGTAGCTGTAGAAAAAAGATGACAGTAAATGTTAGGTGAAGCCATTTTTGAAGCTTGCAGTCAGCAGTTGCGCTGGCTGTGCTGCTCAGCCATTTGGTTTGTTTTTGCTGTTTTTGGGTCCATGCAGACATATTGTTAAAGAGATTTGAAAACACATGTATTTCAATGAAAGGATGCAACTCATGGCATTCAAGCATGGTGGGGGAGTGGTATATTTTTGTGTTGTAAAATAAAAAATTTATAAAAAGTTAGCTTTAGATGAGACACCATGTGAACCAGGAAAACAAATCTGTATTGCCTCTCCTCTTGCCCTCTGCTGTGATTCACCCACTGTGTGCAGTGCAGTGTGGCTTGGGTTCCTTTGTCTAATCAGGGCCTCATATATTCTGTGTGGATGTAGGATATTTGGAAATACACGGCAAGTCAAAATGCTTTCAAAAGCATCAAACGTTTTGTTTTAGGTTGGGCTGTGACTGGTCAGTTGCATCAGTGCAACACAACACAGAAGGAAAAGATAGGACACGGTTCAATGTTCCAGTTGCAAGCAGCAATGCAAGTCAAAGTGGCTGAGCTTCACAACACAATCATGTTTTTTTGAATTTGGAATGGGAGTCGATAGTTGACACTCGGTCTGCAATGTGTTTTAGCTCAAAATGTTTTCACATAGAATAACAGTGGATACAAATGTTTTGAATGTAATTTCTCTGCTTAAGATTAAGAAATATGGTAGTAATATAGTTTGCATGAAAAGACCATTTGGCATTCTGCTTTTTTTTTTTGGAACATTTTCCTTTATAGGCTCACACAGCAGGAGGCTTTAAAACAACACAAGCACCATATCGAGGTCATGACTTAGCATGTTTCATGGAGGAAAGAAAACTTCACGGATTACGGAGCGTTACACAGCCATTGTTATCCTATCAATATTCAACAGCAGGTTATGAAAGAACTTTGCATAGGAAGGAAAGCGACCTGCAGAGTAAAGTATTTTTAGTGACAGAGGCAGAAGGTAAAAGTCTGTTTCCAATTTGATTGTGAGGGCGCTGTGTTGGAGTTCGCCAAGCCAGGCATTAAAGTAAAGCTGTGGCTAATAAGCAACTGAAACCAAAGAAAGGGTATAATTCCAAAATAAATGACCGATTAATTTACAGCATCCGATTGGATCCTGATCTGCTTTTAGGTTTTCTGTTATTTTTGATACAGCAGAGCAATACTGTGCAACTTTGTGACAGAGTCAAAGGGATAAAAAAGTTTGGCCCTGTAGGTTAAATTAATACGTTTAGCATGTGCATCAATTTGAGGATGACATTTATGAACCTTTGTTTATCCCTGTCAATTCACTGATCAACTAAAGGCTGCTCAAGTAGTTTGCTGGAGGCAACATGTTTGTTGAAGAAAAGAAAAACATCCATAGTTTTTTTTTTCTGCTAGCCACAAAATTGGCAGATCCTCTCCCTCCTTTGTGATGTGAAATACGAGGCGGGTTGGGAGTTGAAAACATCTCATTAAGGTAGTGTTGAATACTGCATTGTTCCCATGTTAAGTTTGGATTCAGCATAACCTCTCTGCTGAGAGGAGCCAGACACGGAAATGAGAAAACCAAAGAGACTTTGGTAAGAAAATGCAAAATCAACATTAAATTAGGCCAGATAGAGCTTTATTACCCCAATCTGTTTTTAATTCATCAGGTGAATTCACTCATCTTTATGTACCAAAGAACTGTTCTTTTATTGTTATGGAATGTGTTATTCTTCTGTGAAGCACTATGATACCTTGTTTTATAAAACTGCTACACAAAAACATATTACTGTTATTATCACAGCATGACATGTCTGAAATCTTTATCCCTACTGATAATTGCAAAAAATGCATGTTTTTAACCAACAAAAGCCTGGCACAAGTGAATATTTTTAGTGGTTCTCGTGACTAGCTGTTCACATCACTAGTAACACAAATCCACATGTCACACTCTGACGGTTGCTTTAGCGGGCCTCGGCTGCTCCCCAGCAGCAGTTTGTGGTCCAAGAACAAAGTTAGACCTTAGGGAGGAGGCTCAGTGTAAATCTGGGAAGAGGTACGTGATGTTAAGGTTGAGTGGGCTGAAGCTGCAGCAGCAAGTTGTAAATATGGGACCATAACATAATGGAGAGGTGCCAGCATGCTGCAGGTTATATTCACTTGCTGTGATGCTTTACTGGAGCCAGTATATGATGAACAGCAGGTATAAAGTATTAATGACCCACACTATGTAAAATACATCTCAAAATGTTTACACTTACATTGTGTCACCCCTGCGATCTTTGAAATATTTCAGCTGTTTGGCTGAAGTCAAGATGTTTTCTTCAGGATCTATTTCAAGAGTAATCTCTTGTGGCACATAAAACCTGTTTGCAAATACCCATTTGCATTTGAGCCATAAAAATATTTTCTGACTGCAACATATCAAGCATGCTTGCTACAAATGACAAGCAAACATATAGTACAAGCAATATAAAAACTTACCCATGTGGCCTTTCCAAAACCCACAGACCCCCACCATGCAATTTTGGGAAATGTAAATACATATTTTTGCAGAATGGTCTGTTTTTGAATAGCTATGAAAAGGGCCAGGTATTCTAGCCAATACTGAGAGCAATTTACTTTACTATTGGTATCCTGGCAACATGGTTTTCCTGGATTGGTCATTTGTCATATTCCCAAAGACAGTTATTCAGAATAAGGGGAAAGGATCAACCTCCATGTCAGCTTCTGGATGCTTGCCAACATCAACATCTTGACACAAAGACCCAGACCCAGGAAGACAAATGTTGACCAAAAATATAATTAGATCATTTAAATGAGATTGCTAGACAAATAAAATATAATAAAATAAATATAAATATGAAAATATGTCATTACAACTAGATTAAAATGACTTGGTCACAACGATGATGTTGACTTGACTTGGACTTTCTATCAAGCACTTGAGACTTGAGACATTTCTTACTTGCTCTGACAGACTTGGGCCTTAATGGACTGTAACTTGATTATTGACTTGGACTCAAACTATTTTGAGACTTGACTTTTTGCAATTGACTTTAATTTGACACGAAATTTGAAACAAAATTGTTTCAGTGATTTCAATTTCAGACTTTACTTAGACCTGACTGATTAAGTGAAATTTGCCTAGGACTTTGATTGACTTCAACTTCAGTCTCGACTTGGACTTATACTCCAATGCCAAGACTTGACTTTGACATGGCTCAAATGTGTTGCCTTGAATGAAATTGTCTTTATTGTCTTTGACTTGACTTGTGGGTTGTTTTGTATGTACCAGAGTTTGTTTGAGAGCTTTCACACCAGTTTGAAAGAACCAAACAAAACTGACAAATGCAACAATGTCTTTAAACCGCATTAAACAGGTGTGAAAACATTCTGAAAATTAAATCAATCCCAAAATCAATTCTGTATGATGGTGTGGTAGAGAAACACATAAACTGTGCTGAAAGATTTTATTCATATCGTCTGCTTCTAGCAGGCTCTACTATATTTACTATAACAGACAACAAATTTTGGAACATGCAACACTGGATACCATCTGATGTCTCGGATATCTGTCACCCGTCTCCTGCCAGCTTTTGGAGTGATCTTCCTCTCCAGGAAACACATGCACTGGATGCCTCTGAACAGTCCAAGCTCTGTGGGGAAATACACTGATGCATAAAATTATAAGGTATGATAGGACGAGAGGTCTGGCATTTTTTTTCCGAGTTGCCAACAGAGCTGAGTAGAGCAGGTTCAGAATAGACCGCTGCAATGCCCCAATTATGAAATACAAATTGAGGTTTTTCCCTTAAAACTCAGAGGAAAATTATATTGTCTGAGACTTGCTTTCAGATGCATACTTCCTCTCTTTGTAAATTAGATCTGACAGTGTTTCAGTGACTATTTATACCAAAATGCCATACATCAATTAACATTTTTTTGGTCGACCACTTTTATTCCATGGTAAACCGCTTACTTTTGCTAGAGAAATGGGACAGATGTGAGATATTTTAACACTGAACATGAAAAAGACTGACGAAAGTGTGAAAAAAAAATATTTTTTAACCAATGCTGAGAATTTTGTTCATACGTTACTTGGATGTCTTTATTGGACCCACCTCCCTCACTGTCCCATATGAACTGTCACCGGGGCAACTAACTGCATGGTCGGTGCACATTTGGTCACAAAGAAAGCTCCAGCAGCTGGATGGCACCACACCCAGACACATGGACCAGTAAAAGTGTGAGAACCTGGATTTGGTGGAAACAATGACGGTGCTCTCAGCACCGGTTCCTGGTTCCCTATGCATTTACCATTGCTGTTTGACACGTGCACTGTGTCCTTTTCCTTTCCATAGTTACCGTGCTTAGTTCTATTGTTATCTCCAGGCGGTCATTTTCCAGGGTAATGTCAACAGTCTCATTATAGGGCTCAGCGGAGCTGGACTCTCTGTGCTGGATGATATATATCATAAAAGAGCAAATACCTAGCATGTGTATTCGTTCAGTTTTTTCTGTAGTGGCTGAAGAACACAAGTCCAGTAACTGTTTCTGAAGTTAATGTTTCCAGAGTAAATCACAAAAGGCCTCTTCAGTGTTGAGAGGCAGAGTGTAATGGGTTGAATTTATGGTTAAGCCTTCTGGGGGTGTCATGGGTCTTATTCAACGACAAATCACAGATGGGCCGTGACCAGTTGACAACCCCATTAACAAATCCATATCTAGCCACCCACCCACACACACCTTTAATTTATTTAGTCATTTATGTATTTGCCTTTATAGGTTGTGAAAATTGCATACTATAATAGACAGAGAAATACAACAAAAAATGACCATTATACTTAAAGTAGACATCACTCTATTTACTACAAAACTGACAGTTAAAGTATTGTGTATTGTTAGACATTAAGCCCAATGCGAGTGCTTTACTGCATGTATTCACATCAATGTGATACAATTTTTCATAATTTAAGATCTTTGCCATCAGGTCTATCCATGCACACACTCACACACACACTCACACACACACATGCACCCACACACAGAGGCCAAAGCCATTACATAATGCGGTGACACAACGGGGCATTATCCCATATTCCATTTGACTGGAGCTCAAGAGGCTAATAGCACCTTGGCTGAGGGAGGTCAGGGGTCAACCTCTGCTTGTAAAGAGGGCCTAGAAAAATACATGCAACCAAAAATGTCTTCATTATATTCAAATAATCTTCACTAATGACAACTTTCAGTCTGGTTTAATAACACCTTGACGAGAAAGATTTATGTTCACTGAAAAGACTTTGTGTCATTTCACACGGACAGAACAGCCCATCAGACTTGGCAGGAGGTCTCTGATGATCATACTGCAGGTGGAACACTGAGTTAATTCATCAAACAGAGTCCAAACATTATCAGTGCTAAGAACAAACAGTCCGTTTGGATTTAACCCTGAGGATCCAGCCAATGAAGTATGTGTGCGCCATGTGTGAAGATCAACACACGACATGGAACGTTTCTGGCTTACCAGCAAATATTTATCGAGCTGGCAAACTCTACTGCAACAGAATATCCCACTGCCACCCATTAAAGCTCAAAGACACAATGCTTTAGGCCGAGCCGCCAAATCACCTTCAGAGCTGGAACAGTTTCTCTTTTGTATTAAAAGTTAATAAAATAGGACAGCAGTGCAAATATTTTTACAGCAGAAAATGAAGCCAGACACACAGGTGCATTGCAGAGGCTGAGCATGGAGGCAATATGGTTTTGGCTTCGGAGGAAGCATGCGCTGTGTTTCAACTGAGCAGATCCTTCAAGTTCAATCTTTCAGTCTGTTGCCAAAAGCACGCAGAGTGGAGCGAGTGTGCAAGAAAACTGAAATTAAGAGTAAAGGTATGGTATTTCTTACTTCAGATAAAAATCAATGCATTTGTGTAAAGTAATTAAGAGGATATAGCAAAAAAATCTACATGGTGGACGTTTTTTTTCAGAATGAAACTCATAACTTGATGCAAAACACACTGTAACAATTTAAAGAGGAAATCAATCAATTAGGACAACCATATATGTCAGATGTTGCCCAGCCTCTTAAAAGTCTTTACTAAACACAGGGACTGAAGAGGGAGAGAGACAGAGAGAGGAAGGAGGGGAACAGCCAGAGTGCATAAACAGATGGTCACTTTGCTGGGGAACATTAAATAGACATCAGAGATGCTGTAGGCACATCTGGAGTGGCAGGAAGCTGGGTGCACGGAGCTGCAGATCTGTGGGATAATTAGATGAGGGTCAGGACTTTAGTGTGTGTATGTGTGTGTGTGTGTGTCTTAGTCGGAAGCTCACAGTAAAAAGTGATGGAGACAAAAACGTAATGAAGATTTTGCCTTTAAACAAAGGCCATTAAATAGTTTAGTTAAGTTTACTTAAAGGATTCACCTATAGTTTTAAAGGAGCGAAATAAAGAAGAGAAAAGTATGTGTGTGTGTATCTGAAATGTATTGTCTCCCAGAGGCAGTTACAGTCCAGTAAGGCTACAATTGTGCATATTTTTGTAAGTTTAGCAAACTTTCCTCAATTATCACTTAATTTCAGCATTTACAAAAGTTTGTGACGTGCAGTTTTATTATTTTTAATATTATTACCTATATTGCTTCTATTGTTATGTGGGTGTGTTATTAACTGCTTCTTTGATGTAAACTTTCTACAGATCCAACAAGGAAAATGCTGTGCTTGATTTACTTTAACCAGGTTTCCCAGGAGGTCAGAGGCTTACAACATATGCCTTTACAAATGATGTTTATATGACCCACCCACCCAGTGTGCCTGCTAAAATAAATCAAGCCCAGTGTTCAGTTGATTTTTACTCCTTGCTGCTCCTATAGAGTCAATACAAATGCAAAGATCCTAAAGGTGAGTGAGAATGTAATATTAAGACTAACATCTCATATTTTTGTATAAAGCAGATGACCAAACACAGAGGTCCATTAATGACAAGAGTCACAATTAACAGTGTCAAGAAAGTAGGCTGTAGTTCCTATTTTGCAACTGACATAACATTGAAACAAGCTGCATTTTGATATGGTCCTGCTTCCACAATAACACGTATTTTAGGTTGGAACTGTAGGTTGTGGTAGGAAATAATACACGGATGGAAGACTTTTGAAGCATTTAAAAAACTGAAAAATCTTCTGCACATAATCCTTTGCTGTTAGAAAATGTTGAACTTTAAAAAGGACTTAATTGAAAGATGTCAAAAGGTGTTTAGTCCTTGGCATCCAGTATGTGTGTCTCATCATTTTGTAAAGGGCTATCACTCCCATTACACAAAGATGGAAAGTAATGATTTGTTTCCCACATCATACTGCTGGAGCAGAGACATGTTTTACATTTTACATAATTTAATATTGTCTTTAAAACACCTCCAACCAATTCATTTCTTTTCTACTTGTCATTTCAATTCTCTTACTCTGCTCCTCAGGGAGATACTTGCTACTGGTCTTTTTTTTCCTCGAGACATTGCAGACTGTGTACGTGAACCTATCCACCCTTCCTTGCTGGAGGTGGGAGGTGGAGGCCAGAGCTGGCGCTGGTGTCGCTGCTCTGTGTTCTTTGTGGCTGTGGAGGAGGAGGAGGGACAGGATTCAGAGTCCTGCGGTGGGAGGTTTAGTGCACTGAGTGGGCAGCAGCTCCAGCATCTGCTCCCTCTTAGCGGCAACCACACTGGGTGTTATGACAAGATTGAAAAAAAAGGTGGGGGGTGGGGTGGTGCGGGAACGTAAGGCCAGAGATCAGGAGGATGACAAAGAGTAGAGAGAGAGAGAGAAGGGGAGAGGTAGCAAAGCTTGGAACATGAGGCTAAAAAAGTTCAAAATGAAGACAGTGAGATGTGTAAATCTGACGAAGCAGAGTTTTAATTGGTGAAAAAAGAGACAGAGAGAGGGAGTGTGAAGTCAGATGTCAGATGGAGGGAGGGCAGGGAGACCTGTGTAGGGGGGAAGCCTCATAAAAGCATCATTAGGGAGTAGGCTGTACCTCCAGGCATGCTCGCCCAATGACTCACACCTACAGCTTGTTAGGGCTTCCACTCGCCAGAGAGGAGGCCGAGTTCAAGGCCACGAGCCGGGTTGTGTGTCAGAACACATGGTGAGAAATGGATAAATAAAACAACAAAGCTTTGCATGTCTGACACTTTGGTTTCAAAGAAAGGGAAAACCACTTCCAAAAATAAAACGCAGACTGTCATTCTTGTTGTCCTATAACTGCTGTAGCCAAAACACTTGACAGGAAACTAAATATATCACACTCTCAATACTAACATGGATATTTGCTCATAAAGCTGGGGATGATATTCTGAAATTGACACGCATATTGCGCTTTTGTGGTTATTAGTGAAATATCGATGTTTATATGGATATCTTGTGACAATGCAAGTGTTGAATGACAGGACTGTGTATCATTATTTAAGAACATTAACAATCGAGGTTTGCTCGGCTGGAACAAATAGTATGCAGTAGGGTTGAATATAAGGTCAAAGCAAAGCCATGATGGCCAGGAATTTGGATGGGTGGCACAAATTCAGGTGAATATGCTTTCCCGCCAATTGAATTGCACTTATCCCAGGGTTTTATGACCCCAAATCACAACTGTACGTTTCAGGAGTTTTCAAAATGTCAGTCTGATCTGAACACAAACACACTCCACACACACTGATTGGTGCATAAGTACATTGTGTTGATAACAAGCTATAGCTAACATCTGTACACTCAGTAAATTAGTAGTAGCACGTGACAAAGACTGCAAAAAATATCAATTTCACGTCAATATAGTGAAGGCAAAAAATCTGTGCTGAATGAACGTTTAATTAAAACAATTGTGTGTGTGATAAGTGTGAAAGTTTATTTTTGACCTTGGAAACAGTAATTTCACAAAAAAAAGTATTCTCAGTGAGTTATTCAGTCTACATAAATCGCCAGTTTAACTATGTTATCTAAACCACTTATTTGGAAGTGAAAATAAAGCTGAATGTAGGGCTGTGCAATATGACAATATAAAACACATGTTCTTTCATATTATGCTCTATCATTTATTTCATCATCGCTTTGAGTTCTTTCATACGGCACAGACACAGACAGGAAATTTCCATAAATGCTGCACAAACAAACATGGAGGAGAGCTTACATTTAGACGCTAGCTGTCACAAGTGTAAAATGTAATAGAAAATAGGCCTTTCCATGTGGTAATTTTAAATAAAATATTTATTCATTGAATTTGCAGAAATGTGCATTATCTGGATGAAATGAATTATCTCGGTATATGAGATTTTGTTCATATCACACAGCCCTAGCCAAAATGACACATGCACAGTCTCCATTGAAATACCCATATAGTTTCCAGAGCTTCTAGTGAGCTACTGTACTTGGTTCAGCTTTGACATGCATGCACTTACTGTAGTTGCACTGGCGAGCAGTTTTACAATACCATGAAAAACAATAATGGTAATATCAGGTATGCTCTGTATAATTTCCACTTCCAAATACCTGTGGTGACAATACGGTCAAACTGAGGATTTGTTTACAACCTCTGTGATCGTAATGTTGGCCCTAATGGCCTCTGTTTTAAAGAGTGACTCGTGATTTGGCCCTGATTTAAGCTGGAGAGTAAACGCTCAAGCCAACAGGAATGATGGTCAAAACTGAGGCAATAAAATCCAGACCATGGAAAAAAGCATTTACCTTCAGAATTTGTCCACATTGGGACTTTACAGACCATGTTCTGCCCAGTGTCAGTGAGGTTATATGGGGTGCATGTCATTTGGCTGAACTCTGAAAATAACCATGTAATACACAGTCTCATTCCCGCCTTGTCTAGTTGTGTTTGTCCTCAAGAGATTTCTCGCACGTATCTGAAATGTTGGTAATATGTTACTATGCACAAGCATGTGGAATGTGGGAATGGTTTTGGCTCGGGTAATTTGCTGACAGCTCTCTAAGTACACAGCTCTCCTGATAGACAACGAATTATAAAGATGTTACCCGTACCACTGAGGGATACAAGCTAGATTTTAGCTTACACCTGTAAGGTCAGCAGTTTACTTGTGGCTTGGCCTGGAATTGTGTGATTGGCACTGATGCATGTAGTGTACATGATGTATCTTGGCTAAATATGCCAGATTTAAAGCACCTGAAGACTTGGTATTTAAACTTTATGTAGAATTTGCAAGCATTTTACCATCTTTCATGTCATTGTTTTGGTTTTACTCCTCAATTTTACAGTTTTGATTCACAATCACTACTTATCAACCTTGTTTCCAGCACCAATACTAAATGTACGAGACATGGTTAGCAACTAGCTGGTTAACATTTAGCAACAAAGGAGCCAGATATTTCCCTCAACATTTGGTATGAATTGCTTCATCAGAATTTATTAACACTAGCTTTTTTTTGGGAAAACCACCCAACAACTGCCATACTAACTATGCATTAATACACATGGAAACACCTGACTAGTGCTACAACTGACAATTATTTTCATTATCAATTAAAACCCTAATTTTAAAAAGGTACTTCTTTTGTTCAACCAATGATCAAAAACCCAAAGATACAAAATGTATTTTGGCATAAATAATTTCCAAAAGAATTCTACTTCAAATCATAGACAAAAACACAAATTCATCCCTAATCTGAAATCACTACCATGGCACATAATAGTTTGTTCGTATAAGACCAATAGATCATGAGTTAATTTCATAAATATGTTTTCAGGGCTAAAAATAAATCAGTCAATTAGCTAGTCTATTTATCTATCAGTGTATCTAATGTATCTAAGGCCATAAAATCTATTATATGTATCTGTGATGACAGATTTAAAGCACATTAAAAGAAGATCACAATCTCATGGTTTAAGTCTGCTTTAATCCTGACTCTAATCATGTCTGTCTTGTTCAGACAGGTTCAGCACTTTGGCAGCTCTACTCAGCTTTGCTTTAGAAGTGCATATTTATTCCACATCTATGCTGAGGCCACAAGGGCTGGTGCTATACATACTAAATATACTGGCCCTTTGCACAGCTCCTTCCAAGCCTATATTGGCCTCTCACGTCAACCTGAGTCTTTAATCCTGGATAATAAGATTTCCTTACCCTTCAAATCTTGTCAAATCCCACTCGAGTCAAGCCCTCCCCAACCAACGTGGACATGTTACAATGGAAGGAGACTTACCATAAATCCGAGCGTCCTGGCATGAGCCTTTTCTTTCCATTGAAATATGGTTCAAAATCTTGGGTCTTGAGTCTGTGGGCGTAGTCTATGTAGCCAGATACTTCCTGTCCAAGAGTATTATGATCCCTTATGAAAATGACCGACTGTAAAAAGAAAGAAAAAGAAGGAAACCCTCTGTGTAAATAATCATGGCCATCAAGCCTCTCCTGAGTGAAAGCCAGGAAGGCCAAAGTCACTTGTTAGAAGTGGACAGATAGAGACAGAGATCTTACAAATCCTCCCACTTTGAAATACAAAAGCTCACGTTATGCTTTGAATCAGGTCCAAATCAAAAACGACTCCAACTAATGTCGTCCTGCGATGGCCCGAGCTCACCGAGGTGGGCTGTCTAAAGAATATCCTGCTCAGATAAGTGCGTGGGACTCGAGCTGAATCCTTCGACTTACAGTAACTAGAGTCTCAGTTCCGTTCCAACACACCTACAGTCTGGGCAAAAATGTAGCTTGAAATGACAATGAAATGTGGAGTCTTGACTTAAATCTTAATGCTGTATGTTGTGTGTAGAATTAAGGACATTTTGGGTGATGGGGGGAAGTCAAGGAAAGACCAAAAAGGGCCCTAAAGAGGCACTTTTAAAAGGTGATAAAAATGATTTAGTGTAGAGTTATAGAGCAAAAATATATAGGGCATCCCTTTGACAGTTTAAGCCTAAACATAACCTAAACTCTAGCCCTACCACAAAGCTGATTACAGCAGTTTATTGTATTTATTGTAAAGTTCCATTACATAGAATCATTGCACCTTCTGTAACATCTATTGCATGTCTGTCCATCCTGGAACCGAGACCCAGGTTATCTTGATGAATTCAACTTTATTGGCAAAAAATAGAATACGAACACAACAGCCAAATACTAGCTTGGGTTTAAGACGCCGGTCATTAACTGCAATGTCCTCTGTTTGAAACCGGCTTGGGGAACTTCCATTGCATCCTCTCTCTCTCTCTGTCTCTCTCTCTCTCTCTCTCCCCCCCTCTCTCTCTACTATCACTGTCTAATAAATGAATAAAATGCCCAAAACATTTATTAAAAAAGAAAAACTACTGGATGTGAGGGCACACAATGGCTCTCTATAACCCAAACACTGATTTCTGATTAAAATTCAATGAGTAAGAACAAAAAAGACTTTGGATTCTCCAACACAAACAAAACACATACATCTAAAGACAGTTTTCCAGCTGCTCATCAGAGACCAGGCCTTTGAAGTGAGCTCGAACGAGACATAACCAGGAAAAAAAAGGATGACAAATGGTTTTGTCACCGGATTCACACAAAGCAAAAGAAAGGCAAGTTGTCCAAATCCCCTCAGGTGACAGCAGAACATGAAATGATCTTTTCATGTCGATTTGATGGTTTAGATAACACATGATGACAATGGATGGGAAGAACTCCAAACAGAAGACACACTCAGGTGTGAAGAGGTTGTTTTGTCTGCCTTCACAAAGATAAAACAAAGCTTTTCTTTCTTTCTTTGCTGCCTTGTCTTGAGAAAAAGAGGATTATTTTTGTGTCTGACTTGTCTTGTTTACTCTGAGCATGAATGAGTCCCACTTGTCGACCTACAGTAACACAGTAAGTGGATCCAAGCGGCATACCTCAGCTAGTGATATCACATTTGTATAACTGTCAGGACATGGGCCATCTGTGGATCCTTTTACTAAAAAGGCGTGAGATAACTAGCGCTCCAGAGCTCAGAAGAAAAGAGGGCTCCTTTCTCTCTGTCTCTCAAACGTTTAAAACAGATGCTATCAGGTTCACAGCTGGCTGGAGGCCTGGGCCAGATACCCTATCTACTGGCTTCTGTCCTCCTGCAGCCAGCCTTGAAAAGACATCATCAGGTGGACCCGGCAAAGGCAAAGGAGGCGAGTAATGTTTGAGCAGCATTTAAAAATATCAAATTATGGGAGATATGTAAATCAATGAAGTCAGTTTGCCAAATGAGCCAATACAGCAGTATTCGATACAGGGCTTCGATAAAGTCTTTGGTCTTGCACTTGACTATACTACTCGTAACAGTGGCCAGCTACTGTACAGCGCCAGGGACTATCTCCAAATCTAAACCAGTGCTTTGGTTAAGGTGACATATAAATAGTATATATATAATAAGTATGCAACATGTTATGGATAATTTTTATTTATTATATTCATTGTTGTGGCCATTATTTCTATCAGTTATGATGACACTAAACTCACAACCCAAAGTAATGACTTAGATCTGGGAATACAGCGACATCGCTATAATGTATGTTGGAGAAATGAGTCTGATTCTGATCAGTAAATTGTTGGGAAATTTAATTGCAAGTTTTTATATATAACTGAAAGAAATTGCAAATGAAATATCTGACAAATCATTTCTTCATCACACTGCTGCAAAAATCATACAAATCCACTGTTTCCATAAAGTAAATTTGCTGCCTCTGAACGGTCTGCTAAGCCCCGCCCACCAAATCCACAAGTTCGCAGCAGAAGTCGGTTGCCCTATGAAAACAGCCAATAGAAACTCGTTCTCTCTGAAATGACCCGTAATTGGTCAAAGTCTAGATGTTCTAAAGCAAAAAATGAGACTTAAGTTGCATTAAACCAAAATGATGTGTTAACCATGCCACCACCAAGTTTTCCCCTCTTTTTCTCTTTTCAGTTTTTGGAAGAAACATAGAAACATAAAATCAGAATGAACTCCATTCTCATCGAAAATAAATTGTATTTTTCAGTAAAAATGAAAACAATAAGCCTTATTCATGGGTAACACAGCACAAAAGAGTGCTGGAAAACTGCCTAAACAGAAGTACATGATTACATTTTGTTTCACTAACTTGCCTCTGACAGGTAAGCCTAAGATCATTTCACTCGATGGAGTCAGACTTGCTCATTTTCTGCAAACAACCAATATGACTCAATGCTGGAGGGAGCCGGGGGACCTCCACCTTACACCATGGAAAACAAGTGGAGGCCTTACGTCACCTGCCAGCAATTACCAAGAACAGGTGCTGTGACCTCACAGGGCAGCAAGTGAGAGGCCCCGCTTTATGGCAAACATCGGTCTGGTTAGTGCCTGAGAAGCTGAGTGCTGCACAGGACCCAGGTAGAGATTCTGGCTCTTTGTGATACTCAATATTCAGTTTGCTCCTCTTTGAAGCTCTTTTTTTCTTGTGTTCACAGTTGAAGTTTCAGCTGTCTGGAAGGAAAACACCAGTGACCTTAAGATGAAGCTTACATACACAGGTGAACAGTAGACCAGGAGTTTCCTTTAAATCCATGATCCGTGCAGTTAATAAACACAACAAAGCATCTCAAATCCTCATGGGTACCCCGCCCTCAAAAAATCCACTATGAACATGTTTATGCACCCAGAAACAAACTGTGAAACTTGAACAGTGTTGACAATAATAATTATTGTGGTCTGTGGAAACTGTGGAGGGATCCCCTGCCTCTTGACAATAAGTAAAACCTACACAGATGTGAATTACTCCACAGACCTTTGGCTAATCTTTCAAAGCCCTGCGGCTGAAAGAGAAGGATTTACAAATTTAAGTCAAACAGAAGCTGACAGCAGGCTGACACGTACTGTGCCCTTCCTTTGTGCTTTGACAATGTCCTACAGGTGGGGACACAATGGCTGGACCACCTGACATCCTGTGGCATGAGGAGTGTATGTCTGAATGCTTGTGTCACTATAGGTGTTTGTTTGTTTGCTGTTTATGACACAGAAAGAGCGTGAAATGGTTAAAGAGAGATAACTAGAGCGACCTAGCTACCAGGGCAGGGTACTGAACCTTCATACTATTTTGGTAACAAGTAAAAAGTCAAGTATCAAAAGCTGAGGTCAAATGTCTGGTCAGATTGGTGATCTTGTTTATTCTTTGATCCAAAAGTTCCTAATTCAAGTCTTAGACCATTTTAAGTTCTCTTCCAGTTCCTCATGGTTAGATAATACTGAACATTTGAGAACTCTGGTGTTTTTCTGTTTTAAAAGGGTTCTGTAGAAAAATATATCATAAAGATAAGGAAAATATTAGAAAAGTTTTGGAATCTGTACCAAAAATTGGGTATCATTTTGGCCCTAGTATCAAACGATAATCAAAGCGTCTTCAAAGTTGGCTAAAAGAGGGGCTGTAACGGTTCATTATTTTCAGTATTGCAGTATTTTAGTATATAAAATGTCAACTAACAGTCCAAAGACAAAAGATATACAGTTTACAAATCTGTAAACCGTTTGACACTGTTTGACATTTTTGCGTAATTAATGATGTAACAATTGACTGACAATCAATCAGCATGAGCCAAAAGTTGAAAACTTTAAAACCTTGTTAATATTACAAAAATAATAATAAAGTATTATTTTCAATATCAAAGAAAATCCCAAAGTGACATCTTTAAATTACTTGTTTTGTCTGAACTAAAACCCAAAGTTATATAAATATAAATCTCTAATTAGAAAAGCTGCAACCAGCCAATATTTGGCATCTCTGACAATCAATTAATTGAGTTGTTTGAGTATTTTATTTTGTGGATGTTACCTGAAAGGGGACTGCACGTGACATGGCAACAGTATATTCAGTACTAGATAAAAAGATAAAAGCAGTGTCCATCCGTCACATATTACGGAGTGAGAAAGTGAAGTTGAAGCAGTAGAAAAGGCGCTCTGTCTTGAGTTTATTACACAATAGATGCAGCTGGTTTGGCTCACTTATGTGTGTTTTAAGTTTTGTCACCAGGTCAGTGAGACTGACCTGTGTGCAACACTGACTGCTTTTAGTTTACCTACCCCACCCCCCACACACACACACACCACCAACCTGTCGGCCGGCCCCCGCGGCCCCTCCTCTCCCCATTCTCCAACCCACCTCTGCCCACACCAAACCCCCCAGTCCCTGGGAACAATCCTGCAGTGTCAGGGAGCTGTGCAGGTGTCTTGCGGTGTCAGCTGCCATACTGTTTATTATTGGTGGGCTGCGCTTTAGGAGGAATCCCAGGCCATCACTAACAACTGTGTAAATTTGTTGGGGTAAGGAAAACATGGCCTGTACTGAGGAATGTGTTTAGGTGGGAGCCTTCTCTCTGACAGGCTTTGCCATTGTCCCCTTTCTGGATATCCTTTGAGGAGTGTGTGTGCTTGTTCGTTTATTCAGATCCCCATTAGCTACTGTTAAAAAACAACAGTAGCTGCTCCTCCTAGGGTCCACATAATGTACTTACTTTATAAAAAAAGACAAAAAACACACGACATATAACATCTGACATGCGTAAGACTCAACAATACGAATGACAAACAATAATTCAAAACCTGTCAAGAACAATAAATAGCTCTACATAATCATACCACGTCTTGGAGGTAAAGTAATCAATAAAGCTACACACATCCTGTGATCACAAATAAATCAAGATGGATCACTCCCTTCATCCATATCACATCTTTAGGAGTAAAACCAGAACTATGTTTAACTACTCCATTTCTTATGCAAATAAATACACTGCCTGTAACATAATGATGTCGGTCCAACAGGAAAGGTATGTTTCTATTATGTAGATTCAGTTATGCAATACTGTGGTGTCAGATTTATGTCATATGTAGCAAGTGTGATAAAACACACTCATGAGCAAATTACATTATTTCACATGCACAGATATTAACTGCCACCCACACAATATAAGTCCATGTGCATAAATTCAACAACTGAGAGTTGTACAGGCAGCTGCAAGCGAGAAACAAAGCATAGGGACAGGCAAAGAACGGCACCTGTGTGTACACACGTAAACAGCAAGCACACAAAGCAGCCACCACGCGCAAGAGACTTTCTGCTTGGCGAGTGCTGGAGAGCTTACTCACTCTCACATTACTCTGCTGTCACAGTTTAATTCTGCTGACGTAAATCAGCCTGACTTTTGACAGTTTGGGGGTAGAATCCAAGGGAGGCACTGGCCCCTTTTATGATGGACCTTCTTGTACCTTGATTGACAGCTTATGTTAAAAAACACTTTTAAAGGAACTTTATTTATAACACAGAAGATAAGTAGGCTACAGTGACAAACTCAATGCTGTACAGTTCAAGTAAGGTTTCCTGATGTTTTCAATTTATACATAGGGTACATCAATTACTTACAATAAGTAATAATGAAATAGTTATGGTTGAAAAGAAGTAGAGTAGACTAGTAGAGAAAGTTGAGCCTTTAAAATGTAATAATATTTAATTTATTTTTCATTTTAATTTTTAATTTTTAATATAAATAAGGACTGATATTAACCAGGTCCCTTACCACCCCCAATATTAATGTATAATATATATATATAATATGTAACTTATTAATGTATAATATATATATATATATATATATATATATTATGTGTTATATCATTACAAAAACATGTAATTGAATGACAAATAACAGGTTTGATTTTGATGTATCTTTACCATTTATTTCCCATGGAAACATACAAATAAAAATAAAAAAAGAACATAGGTCATATTTGTTTGTGTTTAAAAATGCATAGGCTAGAAATTTGACATCAAACCCTGAATTAAACAGCATACAATAAACATTTTTATTAACTGTTCCAATAGATAACAAGTGCTGCATTGAGGACCTGGCTGAATTCCTGCTACTGTAGATATGTTGTTGAGAAAGTAAGAAGAATCAGCCTGATCATTTCCCTGAGAGTGGGTAAGGCTGGGCATATCTGACCCACATACTGACCCAGCCAGAGGTGCAGAAATTAGCCTGGGCCACTGGGCTCGTTGTCGTCTTAGAAAGTCGACAAGAAGCGCCTGGATATTGGGCTTGCATTCTGCCACGTCTGCCTGAAATGGTTGCACCACCCAGACAGCAATCTCGAGGTTCAAGAGGTCCTTATTTTCATGTCGGCCCTAACCATCCTTAGGTGGTCACATATTATGCAGCATGTAACCTTTTGACGTTAAATATGACAGAATTAATTTAGCAGATTTTCTGACTTGATTTTTTGCGGATTCAGGGAACATAAACTGATGAATGTCCCATGTTTTGGGATTTCCTTACTAACAGACTTCATTGAATTGTGATATGAAATATAATGTTAGAAATGACTGCTGAAATGTGAGTCCTTTTTGGCTGCTCTAAACACCAGTAGCTTAACAGCACAAAGAGATGCACACAAAGCAACTGACGAGTCATAAGGTGACCAGTGCCTCCCTTGGTTTCAGAAAAATTGTCAAAAAACATGTTGATGCTTTGTTACTCGCCTGCAGCTGCCTGTACAACTCTCTGTTGTTGAATTTGTGAGCAAGGACTTCTAATGAGCAAGGGCAGTTAATATCTGACTCCCTTTGACTGGTACTTGGCTCTGAACACAGATTGCTACTTCTCCTCCATTTCTATTTTTATCTTGTCTGTAAATATTATACCATGCTATATTCAGTAGATAACTATCTATTGTTGAGTCTAAATGCAGTTCCCATATTGCCAGCATATTGTAAGTATATAAAATATCCTGTATTTAGTTCCTCAGACTAAAAATATTGAAGTGAGTGATTCTTAACCCCAGTTTTGGAGATTCACTCATATCCACAGATTTCCCTTTACCGACGTGTGCAGCTTTGATGCGTGTTGAGTGTGTGTTGATGTGTGAGTGTGTCTCCCAAAGAGTTTGGGGAGGGGTTCAGGAGTAGGAAGAAGATGATTGCTTAAGTGACTTCACACAGCCGGGTTGTGTAATAGAGGCGAAGGTAGAAACCATATGTGCTGAGGTGTGTAGCGTCCATGGGGATCTACCCGAATTACACATCCTGCAGGATATGTGATCCAGAGCCATGGCTCACTTACCGAGGAGTTTGTAGGCAACAAACCAGGTCACTGCAGTCACTAACCCACATTAGCCAGCACTAACTGCTCTGACTTAAAGGAAACACTGAGAAAATAAAATTATTATTAAAGGTGTAATCAAGCCCATTGTTTTCCCATTGTTCCAGGAATGCATAATATTTATAAAACGTATGATCTTGTGGGAGTAATGCCAGTAATGCATGTCTTTCAAGAACAAGTTGTCACCCACCTTTAAAACACACATAGACCGAGCTCTCTACATCAAAGAGAGAGCACAGACAAAGAATTGTATTTAAACTAGTATCCATCAATATGACTTAGGCAATTTAACATTACTTCCCTCAAACTGCCATCAAGTCACCTACAAGAGTGGAACTCACAAACACAGATGTAAAAACAGAAAATATTCAAGCCGGAATATGGATTAATGCACCACAATATCTGCAGCATTTCATTTTGATTGTAAGCTTTATTTAAATTACCTTAAACATTTCTTCAGTGATTCTAGCAACAGCCCTAATTACAACCAGCACTTTAACACTGCTGATCAATGCAAAGAAAAAGACATTTTTGAAAAGAGACATTAAGTAATGGGGCTACACAGATCACACATACAAACACACCTATTGTATGCACTCACTCTTTGTAAAATGTTTTGGAGTGTGCCTTTTAGATAGAGCAGGGTTGTGACTTGTTTGTACAGTGCTGTGAGTCACCATAATCTGTTGGAGCACCCTTTGACATACCCTCTCATCACAACCCTCCACATGGGCTGCTGATAGACAACAGCCTCCCTTCCCAGACTTCCCTACACTCTCTCCTGGCAAATGCTGCTGCTTTTCCATCCACTAAAAAGCCTAAAGTTTAATTTTAAAACAAGTCTATATCTATAAAAATAAATAAAGACTATGGCTTTGATTGTTTCCATCCTGGAAAGAGATGAACCCATTTCAGCTTTGCCCCACAGATTCAGCGGTCACTATGACTTCAAATATTTAAGTGTTTACAATGCAAACAGTATTTTAAACCTTGTCATTTCTGTCACTGTGCCCTGATGTTACTGAGATACCTCACCGTCGTGTAGAAGAAAATAATTTCTAAAGCTTTTTGTTGTAATTGTTAAAACACGCCTTATTGTGTGTGCATGCAATAAGGATGGAAATAATCAAAAGACATTTCTTTTCCTTTCGTTTATAATTACAGGGTGTGTCACTAGACAGATGTCTTGGCACCGGATACAAAAATGCACAAGTTTACTGTTCAAAAGGACTTCTTGCCCTACACTGTGGTTTAATGTTATATCTGTATTCTCTTAAAGCCCTGCACAAAGGCTGGTAAGGCCACACAAAACGGTGCAAAGAACCCTTTTTCTTGCATCATTGTATCAGAGGATTTTCTCTTTTTGTTAAATTATTTTTCCTTTGTTTCCTTTGTTCCTTAGATCACCTCCGGTCATTCCTTCTCAAATATTTGTGTAAAAGAACAACAATAAATTAGGTTATTGTCAATTTTCATATTCAATGTGAGAGGTTTTTGTTATTAATTTCTCCAATTTGGAAAATTCTGGAAAGTTGAAGTATGCAAAGAATACAGAATTCCAGACAGTGCTCAGATGATATGTGACATAAAGCCCAGATAGGAAATAATAATTAGAAATAATAATGCAACATGCAATATTATTATGTTTGGCTGAATTCCTAAGTTTTAGGTGATGCATGGAAGATAAGGGCACTAGAATATGGAAATGTTTGGCTGTTATTTGGAAGTCAGTTTAGCAAAAAGGCAGATTTGTGCATTTGTTTATCCCAAGTGCTCTCCATCTGCATCCATAAACAGACTGCATGGGTGTTTGTGCAAGAGACGGAATAAATAAATCCAGAAGCAGGTGTCCTCCTATTGGGCTGTCTAAACACCCAATGGTGGACAGCTACGCCCAGTGAGGTTAGCCATGAGGGCAGAACAACTGTGGCCAGATACCAAAGGGGAAGCGGCTTGGTCAATCAGTAAGGAAGGCAAGGCAGCTAGCTCAACCCTCGGCTGCGTTGGCCTCTGTCTTTTTGCAGAAGTCGCCAGTAAAGCCATCACCACAAAATAAGTGGCTTGAACCCACACACTTCAAATTACAGGGCACTCAGAATCAGAAAATGCTATCCTGCTTTTCGCAATTGGTGTTTTAGAAATTCTATTAAAACCTCCCTAGTTTGGCCCACGGCGCAGCTTTGCTGTTTTTCTCCGACTGCATTGGTTCGCGTCGGCTGGAGTGTGTATTGTGTTCTGTTTGGAGAATTTTCATTGTCTTCACCAACGCTGCATTGCAACGATGGGCCGGCATACTGCAGAGTAACCATGGCTCCATGAAAACATTGAAGTTTGACAGAAAAAGCAGCAGCATGGTTTCTAATCTGGAAGTTATAGTTGTCTTTGGAAGACGTGCTGGACGTGCCTATTAAACTCGAGAGCTCACTGTAGTAGTGCCAAAGCAACTTCCTGCTGAAGCATAAAGCGGCGATGGGAACATGAAAACATGACCTGGACCGGTTCCTAAACATTTCAATTAGCTTAACAGCAACTCCGTCTTTGCACAACCAATTTCAGTGTTGATTTTTGTCACAAGGAGTCTAAACAAAACTCAAATAGTCCTTTGCATGATTTGTAACTCTCACATAGAAGACAGAAAAGCAGAAGGAAAGTCTACGTGCAATAAATGCAGACCCGCCACGACAGAACCAGCAGGGTGCCTTTGTTTGCATTGGTAGACCATCTGCTGTGCAGGTCAAGTAGTTTTTAAAAAGGCATTTTTTCCAGACCTGTTTGCTTTTACTACCACAACAACAAACTTACGATGTACAAAACTGGTCAATTAACACACAAAAAGACAAAGCAAACAGTAAACTAATGGCATCAATCTAAAGTATGCAACCTGTTTAACAAGAGAGTTAAAGGTTTGAAAATCCTTGGCAGGTGGCAGACATTTTCCTGCTCTCCACAACTGCAGCTGATAAAGGCCTTTCCCATATGGAAAATAAGCTGTCAGCCTGACAGGTGGCATCACTTACAGCGCTTGGTGCAGAGCCCTGTAACAGAAAAGGGGTAAAGTTTCTGCTCCCTGGAAGAGAAAAAAATCCTGCCCCTACAGTAAATTAGTCGCATGCCTGAATTCAGTGAGGAATTACGGGTTGAGAATAGCAGGCGGGTCTGGCACATGTGGTCAAAACACAAATCAGTCAAATGCCATCTCAGCTACGGATTTCAGACACCAAAGTGACCAAGCAAGGCATATCTTTTCCCTCCCCTCCACTCCTACAATCATTTTCCACATTCCACTGGCTTTTAAATTACCAGTGGGAAGAAGAATACAAGTTTAGCCTAAAATATATGTGAAAGCAGCGCAACAGAGTTGCTTGTCTACTGGTGAGTTTGCAAAAGCCTGTCTAAAAAGAAAATTAAAAACCGGGATTATGGTGTCATTAACTTGTGGGCAATTTAATCCCTTCTGTTGCATTTCCTGTCCTGTTTAGGGACCAAGTCTTTTATTTTAATGTCTGGACTGGCACATTACAGCAGCTGTCCACATGTCATGGCTCTTTGGAAATATCTAAGATTTGTGTGTTTAAAATGATACTGCAAGATGAATATATAAAGAATCTATTCTGAGGTTTCCTAGCTCAAAATACCATGTGTCAAATAGATATGTTATGCCATTTTTCCTGTCATCTATGTCACATTAGTGCATACAAGTTCTGCTTCAAAAATAATCTAACCAGAATCCAACAGCACATTGCAAGAAAAAAACTAAATCTGGATTTGATGTCTTTACAGTTTAGTCAATAGGACATCAAGAATAACAGTAGTGCAGGCTGATTTTTTTTTATAATTATTAACAGCAGCACCATGGCTTACTGGATGTCACAGCCCATGTGTCTGAGTGAGTTTCTGACTGTCAATACTGCATGAAAATATGTTCCCACACCAACTATTTGTAGAAGGTTTAACTGTACAGAACAATACACTGTAACATCAAATTATTGTTTCTATTTATGCTCCTAAAGCTATTTTAACTTCTATATTAGACAAAGTTTCAATCTTAGCTGCCAACATTAATCAACAATAAAATCTTTTCTATCTATCTATTCTATTAAATCTTTAGATTCTGTTCATCAGCTTGTGACCTTGTTGCCGTGTTATCTTCCTCCATTTCAGTACAGGTCTCGATACTGACACCATATATCCATTTTTATGAACATTTTCTGTTATCTGGGAAAACCCACATAACAATTAACACTCCAAATATAAATGAGTAAAATATGACAACAGGTCTGTCAGCCTTGGCAACCAAAGGTAATGGCCTTATCAACACACCAAAGATTAATGCCAAGCATTGGCTGTCGTCGTTGGCAGAAAAATCTACGACAATGAAAATGACACATGAAGAACAAATCACAAAACATAAAGTATCCAGAGAAAGGTGAACTGAAAAAGTCTTCCAAAAAGGTACCTCTACCGTAACTCTTATCCTATCCTAAATGGGCAAACTCTAAAGCTACAGAAAACCAAGAATCTAATCTGAGCTAGAAGGGCACCCAAAGAGCGGCAACCTCCGCCAGCAGTCCAGTTTTCCAGGATTAAGCCAGAAAAATCACATTCCTAGTTGCTTATTTCTTACATACCTCCTGCATTTGGTTTTACAGTAATGTTTGAGGTTATGTTTTGTTGTATGTTATGTCATGGCACACGATTAACTTTAACTATAACAGGTTCATGCATGTATGATGAATTCAGTTCATTTTTCCATACACACCAGTGTTACAATTTATCTATGTCAAAATGTTAACAAAAGTGAAAAATAATCTATATCAGTCCTGTGATTTATTCCAACTTGCTCCAAAATGTAATGACTTCTTCCTTGTACCATGCTACACCCTTCCACCAAGTTTCAAGAATAACGGGTCAGACAGACAAACATAGAGATGTACATCCAATGAGTGAACCCTTGTCATGAATCCTTGATATGCAGTTAACTCTCAATCCATGTTCTCTATCTTTATTATTTAGTCTAAATGATCTCTTCTTATCTTGTCTTGTTTGAGAGCACAATAGGACAAGTGGAGCTTTAAGTATATGAAAATGATGATGAACACATAACTAAACAGTAAAGTGCTTACACACCGAGATCTGCTTGTGCAGGTGCGTGAAACTGGTAACAGTGTGTGTGATTTGTAAAGCAAGCATTTATCAAGATCTGAGTCCCTGGGAATAAAAGTCTTGAGGTTTTCTTGCCTTGTTATTCAGTGGGGAGCTGCTCAGAATCTAAGCTACTGTGTTTTCTTGAGGGAACAAAGGCGAGACCTTGAGGTAACCGTAGCTGTGTTAAGGATTTCATTTCTCATACATCTGTGTGAAAAGGGGGCATGCAAACAAATGCTACCATCTGTGGTAGATGCCATATCATCTGTGACAACTGATTCCACACTGTGGAAGAACAAGGTTGTTTTTACTGAAACGGATATGCTACAAGATTAATGCAATAAAGTTAAGACTGTCAATCATAACTTTACTCGTCACGTTTTTTTTAATATCTTTTTTGATCATGAGTAGTTAACAAATGCACGTGTACAGCTGTATCGATTTAGGACAGAGGTATTGCAATTGAGGGTGAGAAATTGCAACAAATACCAAATCTTACATAATGTTGCTTTCAAGGATTTAGGATACAAACCATGGTTGACCCTACACTTTACACATGGGCTATGATCTATGATCATTATGACTGGTATATATACATACTGTATCAGTCTCTTGTGCATTTGTCTTGCATCTATTGTATCTTGCAATGGAAGTAGTTCTTTAAACATTTTAAAATTTTACAAAAACCACGACCTTTCCCTAACCCTATACACATAGTGTGAACCCCCGTTTTCCCCAAGTTCCAGTTCTTTCTCCAACCTCCTTCTTATGACCTCGTTCTTTATAAGGATACCACACTCCCAGATCGAAAAAAAAGGTTGCCCTTGAATGTAACACTCCCTCCAAAACATACTATTTATTATTATTATTTGAGGAGTACCTGGAGCTGTACAATTTATTTTAAATCTTTGCAGTGTGCACTTTCTTCCATCCTTCCGACAGCCATGCCAAACACAAAACTCAAAATTTAGTATTCGCATATACTTCATTTCACTTTTCCAGTGTGAACACTACATGCACAAAATCAGGTTTTAATTATGAAATTGGGTCACAGCTACAGTATACATTTGGTAGCTTCAACGTCTGCATCAGAAAACAGAGATGCCATGAAATGATTGATGCTAAACTGCACATCACAAACATCCTGAAAGTCATTCGACTGGAAACAAACAAATCATCTTGGTGGGTCCGAATACTTGTCATTGTCACCTTGGAGACAAATCATTATAACGTGGTTCAAATTATCGTACGGAGTTACCCACAGGGCAACTATGCAAAAATTACACAGTACCCTTAGTTCTAAAGTGGGCACGAACAGGGCAGCCACAAACAGCTTTATTTTTGAGTGCACTCCCTTCCTGTTATTTGAAGCAGGATGTTTTAACAGATTTTTCAGTGGCGGCAAATACATGTTACATTGGTCAGCTGCATCTGCAGCTCAACAGATACAGCAGTGCCCCCGACATACAAAGTTACTACTTTAGGCACAGATGTTGGCTGCAGTAACCACATGACGATGATCCGGCAGTAGTAAACACATACCAACCTTTCATTCCAACACTTACTGGAATTTAAAGAGTAACCCGCACCTTTCATAGGGATGACTGGAATCTGAGTATCTACAGTTTACAGAATTTGACTCTTGTCACTGGGCTGCATACAATGTGCTGACATGAGTTCACTAGATTATAAATTGTTAGCGATTGTCATGGTACAATAAATGACAATTCCAAAAATAAGATCTTTATGTTTTGTAGTATACATTCTTAAACACACTCATGCATTAATTTTCCATCTTAATCTGGTATAACAGCAAGTACTCCTAGATATTATATATACTTTATATATACTTTTATAATTTACTAAATAGCACTATGTTTCTGTAAAAAACCTTTTCTCCTTGAAACAATGAATTTGTTTAAAACAGGAATTTTGGTGTAAAAATTTGAGGAAGTGAAAACTCAATTAACCCAGTCTAACAGCATTTCACCACATGCAGTGTGCAATAAGTTAAGGATTTGATTGCATTAATTATCCAGTCATTGAGCTTCAAATACACCCTAATAACATTTTCTAGAACTGTTACACCTGTCCAATATCCCTTTCCTGGTCCTGCAATTCCTCTGTAACTCAAATCCACCCCAGCTTCACAAATAAAAAGCAAGGACCTCACCAATGTAAAACAAATATGCATGTTTCTTTGATCCGTTGCACTGAAACCATGCAGATGCCTTGCCAAGTTTCCCAGTTTGTCTGATCCTGTCAGTACAGGAGGTAATGTCAACGTACAGTTTGTAACCTCTTGCGTCATTATAAAGGGATGTGGGGGGAAAAAAGCTTGTCAAAGCGGAGTTTATGTGAGAAATATTCAATATCTACACTTTGATGTGCTCAGAAGACAACACAGGTGTAAATCGTCACTTCAGCTCAGGTGTGAAAATCAGAGGACGGTGGAGGAAAAAAAACAAAAAAACAAGGATGTTGAGAGGGAGTTGTCGTCTGAATTACCTCTGTGAAAACATTCTCACCAGAAAGCCCCTGAGACATTATTATTTTCCTTCCTTCTTTGTCTTGGACAAAGTTTGGTTGAGTTTTTGTCGGATGAAGTGAGAGTAAGGGGTTTAGTGTCTTTATTTCCCACGTTTTTTACTGACTACATGTCTGTGCTGGGATCCAACTGTGGTCTGGATGTTCACTGCCTCTCTGTGCTGTACTTACTAAGTAAAAGTACGTGGGTTGGGTTGAAGAAGTAGCCATTCAGATTGAAACATTAATGAATGAATGAATAGCTTTATTTTCATTGTCACAAGTACAACGAGATTACTT
>NW_023339718.1:20068885-20093309 GCF_004916995.1 Morone saxatilis
GTCACTTCATCTAGTCCCTCAATCAGTGCCTCAGTTCGGTAAGTAAGGAATCCAACACAACACTGACCTGGTTATTCTTTAACATCTTTAAACTATTTAGCTACCAGCTGGTTCCTGGTGCAGTGGGACAGATAAAGGGAGAGTTTGTTTTGGAGTAAACAACATGGTACCCTGATTGTAATCCCTGTGTCACAATGCAAGACTTTCAAACTGGTCCTAACTACATGATTTTTAGTTTGGGTAAAAACAACAACATAACTGCCCATGCAAGTGTGAAATAAGTAAAAGAAAAATACGTACTGATTATTATAGGCATATGGCTTCATGATCAACAAAATGTGTGTTTATTTCTGCCAGACTTTGTGCCCTTTTGTCCGAATGCTGCTGGTGCAGGATGTCGAAAGGCCACATTACTAAAGTCCATGACCAACCACATAAAGCTGTAGAAATGACTGAATCTCAGAGTCATTTCCTCAACATCTTGCATCCTCTGATACAGGAAGCCACATAGTAAATGCTTAGAAAGGTTCATCTTGATACTGTTTACCACAATCCAAACACCATGCTTTGATTCAGAATCACGTCAGAGACTACGATTTGGTGGGAAAAATCTAATATTTGAAGCAAAAAAATAAGCATGGGTTTCAGAGAACACATGACTGTTCACACTTCGTCCAGGTCGAGAGAGAAAGAGAGTCAGCAGCAACTGTGACTTTTCAAACTGAGAGAAAAACTGCAAAATACCTCAATACTAATATGTTAAAAGACACTATGGAACAGATTGTGCTAAAAGTTAAGTTTGCAATGTTGAATACAATATTATTAGAACACAACAATTCTGATGTGTGAGCTTCCCCAGTAATGGCTTCTAGTGTTATTAGTTTGAAAACACAATACACAAATGTACTGACTGGATCAAGAACTCTTCAGTGAGAAGAATCCCACAAACTTGTTCACTGGTACTCTGTATTTCATACTTTCACAAGTAATTATTAAAGTAATTAATTACAAGAAGCCTATTTGTTTAAAATACTTGTTCTTTTTTCCCCACTTTATTTCTGCTTTTAATGTTAAACATCTCTGTACTGAAGCAAAGTCCCTCGATAAGGTCAATAAAAGTCCACTTTCTTTGAACGATTTTCTTCCTTTTTTACGATGGGGATGTGGAAGAGACAAAGTTTGCTAAACAAATAATGACTTGTAGAAATAAATAAAACATTTATTTAGATGTGGATTTAAGTTCCTTGTTTGTGTTTCATTACAAGTTTCATAGAGTTAAAAACAAAGGTAGCGTGTACACTGTACTACATGCACTGTAAGCTACATAACCATCAGTATTTGCACATTAATTTGCCAAAAGTGTACCACAAATAAAAAAAAACTAATTACATTACATTCTAAAAATGTCATGGATTAAAAGTATTTTAGGTCCAAAAGGAAGAATTGTATTAAGTCTCTTAGATCATCAAAATTATAAGCAATCAGTAGCATTTTGTGCAAAAGTTGCAGCCACATGTGCACTGACAACATGGATCATAATCATACAAAATACTGTATGATTCTGAATCCACTTCAGATGAAGTAGACGACTTTGCTCCACCACACACGTTCTCCCTTCATGAACTCCTTGTTCCCACTTTTTATGTTTTAGCCTAAACTGTCAATCCTTTGACAAAAAACAGACTTCAAAGTCACTGGGTGGGGCACAATTTCCTCCCAAAATGTTTGGAGATTAGTCTGATCTTAGCAAGTCTACCAAAACGTAATTTGCAGACATAAAACAATTACCTTCCTGTTCAAAGCAAGTATGCCATGCATTATTACAAAAAAGTCTTCTGAGACATTTCAGCTTTTTACGTCTCCAGGATCCCCATTTGAAATGTTAACATTTGTGGTGTGTGTCTGTCACAGCAGGCTTCTCTTTGAGGGTTTGAAGTGAACAAGCACTTTTCTAATTGTCAGCTCTTGCTCCCACTGCACATTAATCTCGGCAGTGCAGCCAGGGATTAGCTCCAAACAGAGGGGGAAGTCCCTGCCCGTTGATCTCACATGAACCACAAATACACACACACAGACACACACCCAGCTGAATGTGCCTATGTATGTGTACAAGAGAGTACATACACACACAATATTGATTCCAGTCCATGAGCTAATAAGAACCAGCTTTTCTAACCACTCACTGCATGTGACATGATGGAGTTCCACTGTATTAAGTCTGTTAACATTTAAGAATATAACAGAGTCAACCGAGGAACCACCGGTGTGCTAAAGGCAGCAGGGTGGCCTCATGGTTACAGCAACCACCTTGTAACGAAAAAGGTCACAGGCATGATCCCTCCAATGGCCCATATGTCCATCAAATTAAATTGAAGCCAAACTCTTTAATTCACTGTGAAGGGCTCTAAATGTCAGCTGAACGCCAAATGTGCAAATGATATGCTTCGGGACTGGGCTACGGCCTTTATGGTACAAATGAAGCTTTAAAATTCATCGGTCAGCACTTCTGCTTTTCACTTAAATTCATATTAAATTGATTGTGACTAACCCCTTTGGAAGTCTGCAACACATTATTGCGTGCATTTTGCATGGTCAGGTTGGGTTTTGGGCCAAAACTATAAATTTTAGTACCTGACATTAAAGCTGCTATATTCAATATTATTATATATATATATATATCCGATCACGACTGCTTGTATGTGAAAGGGGTTGCTTGTGGTGATGAACACACAGAGAATGATCACCTGACTCTGCAGTTTCCTTCAGCTTTATAGAACATTACTGCATCCATCAACTCATCGTTTTAAATGCAAACACACAACTTTACTGTTTGGTCTACTAAAGTCGCGAAATACATGAAAGGCCCTATCTACAGTCAGTGTTTATTCAGGGCTATTGCATTAACATGGCAGTTCAACATGGCGTACTCAATGGAAGTATGTATATAAAGATGGCTCATTCTAGCGATTTCTATATTCAGTTGATTATACACTTATATTCCATTTCTGCCAACAGTAATGTTTGGTGTGTGCAAAGTTATGAATACCACTGTTTGCTTTCTGATATAGACTTGTTATGGCAGAAAAATGAACTGAAAGGGTTGCAGTTGGTGGTTCTGAACGCTAACAAGACGTTAGCATTAGGTCAGCCCTTACTTTAATAATGTTAATCAGCAAACTGCAAACAGCTCACTCATATACCTACACAAAGGATATTAAAGATACAAGAAAAGTAAAGATATAACATTGTTAACTCTTGCTTTCTCTGGACGGAGCACTCCCTGGTGTTTTAGACATTTTTTTATTTCCTCATAAATCTTAATTTATCACTTTCATGGCTGGAGAAATGTAGATATCCCACATCAGACATAAATTTAGAAAGTCTATCCTATTTCAGTTCGTGGGAATAGGACTGTTAGACCTCGGAGCTATGATTTAGGATGATTACACAGGTGTATTTTCATATAAAAATGCACTAAGGAAGGTTGATTGAGGCCAAAGTGTCTGAACTTTGCTCTCTGCCCCTCTTTATAAAAGATCAGCATAATTTTTGTCTGTTTTCAAAGCCATAAGAAGGCTTTTCACCACTACACCCATTAATATAAAAAACGTGCCTTGTCTAACTGCAAATAGAAACTTTTTGAGCTTTTGCAGCTGTATAAAGAATTATGTTCCTATGAACTGAAACTAACACACATACATGACTGCTCTAATAGCCCTGCTCACAGCATAATGATGAGTTGTTCCGTGATTACTGTTTACCCTACTTAAAATAACTTATTAAACAGGTGCAGCGTTATCAGAGCCTTATATTTGTGGACACATTCCCAGGCAGACAAAGCCACAGGTGTAAGGCTTTGAAAGGGAAAGTGTACATAGCACAATCAGTTCTTAGGACAGACAAATGACTGCTGGGGCACGGGCTGGGCAGAGCTTAAGCAAAATGTTTGCACTAAATTCAATTACTTTTGTTCATGGAGTCGGTATTGAATGTGTTTGTTAAAGGCAGATTCCTACAGACAATTAAGTTGACTATGAGAGCAATGCACAAGGTGATTCACTGTGTAGCAACACTGGAGGGACTGGGTCATTTCTCTTATGGCTCACATGCAGCAACATTTGCAGACTTCAAATGGGAAGATTTGCAAACATGCCTTATAATTTAGTCTTATTTCTTTTTAGTCAAACGATTTGAAGAAGCAAATGAGGTGACAGTATGATCAAACTTGCTACAGACATAAATATGCTCCTCTATTACCACTTTCTGTCAGATGGACGGTGGAGAAAGCTCAGTCTCCCAATTATATCTACATCCATCTTCCATCAAAAAAATGTGGTAAGATTTTATTGGTGGCTAAAAGCAGATAATAATTTGGGTGGTCAAACACTAACAAATGAAAGACCTGCGAGAGATTGATATTCCGTCTGGTAATTAAAGGTTGAGCGGACAGAAATAAACACAGCAGAAGAAGGTTATGATTAGGTCTTTGAAGATGCAGATAGGCTTCAGGATAAAGAAAGCTATGTTTAGAAAACTGCATGTGGTAATATATAAGATATGCCTATAGAGAGCTGGAATACTGTACTTCAAAGTTCTGCACACATAGTTATCTCAAGTGCTGTAATTGTTCAAGGATGTCAAGATTATACACCAGAATGGCATGGAAGATGCACGGAAGATTGAAACCAAAGACCAAATTGTTCAACTGTAGCCAGCAAGTCCACCAAACAGTTTTTATTGCCATCCAAAACTACCCATTTATGACTCACATTAGCGGTGTCTGATCAAAACCCATTGCAAAAATTATTTGTGTGACTGTTTCCTGATCTGTCATCTCTTTGGTCAGGACATGGTTAGCTTTAGCAAAAAAGAAAAAAAATATTTGGTTATGGTTAGAAAAATATGATGGTCTGGGTTACAAAAAGTCCTTAATGGTTAGAGAATCATGATCATGGTTAAAATAAGTATGTCTTGGTTAAGGATAGGGAAATAACCCTGTCATGGGTAAAAGAAACATTGGTAGTAAACAGAATGCAAACAGCAGTTTTCCTTATCACTTTGTTGACCCATCCATCCACTCCAAGCTGCACCCCAAGAGGTTTTGTGGTTCTAAAGCGGTGTTACGCTACTTGTGCCTTTGCATCTGACAGACAACACAGTCATAATTCATAGGGGTGGGAGGAAAGTTTTATTTTTAGATGCACTGCAATTCTTGCTTATGTCTTGATGCAGAAAAGTCAATAATGAGAAATTTTAAACTACATTTTAAACATGAACACTGTAACACAGCAGTACCTGGCTGCAGACAAAATGGCGGACCTGCGCACAAGCATGAGCAAGAACGTCCTTATGGCTGAACTCATTGGATGGTTAAACGGATGAGTTAGCAACTGAACCTTGGTGAAGATGGGTATGCATGAGCAACCAAAGACGGACACAATCCGTTCGGGACCCTGTAGGTTAGCAGCAGCTTTTAATCAAGTGATTTAGAACATGCTGAAGTCTGTGTACTGTTAATTTACAACAAGGATGGTGCTACAGGCACAGTTTTCTTTCTTATCTTGTTAGTTCTCAGCAAAGTTGAGAAATATGTTGTAAAATAAATATAACCTTCCAGTTGACACATCTCTTCCATTTGTCATTACTATTAATAAAAGATAATAGAGCATAATTCATCTGCTTATTTTAATTATGGATCATTACAAATACAGAAGTTAAAGTAGCAAGCAGTCACAGAGTGAGAAAAAATAAGTCATATATATAGAATAAAAAAGTGCTGACACCAAGAACAATAAAGACAAAAACATTTTAATAGAAAATTATAATGAAAATGATCCACATCGATAATCAATAGTATTCTGTAAACAGTGGTCCCAAAAGCACACGCCATGCTTTAGCCATGTTGGCAAATTAGGAAAAGGATTTTGATCACCTGATACTGTTGAACGTTCCACAAAGGAACCAGAAAACCATTTGGATTCACAAAATTCTTCAAAGATGAGAGGAGTTAGGAAATTATTAGAATTTGTTTTCTTTTGAAGACAAATTGTATTCTTTCTTTTTATATGAGTCAGCATTTATTTGATGATAATCCTGGTGATGATCAAAGAGGACGTCAGCAAGGACCAAATAAATGTCTGAGACCGCATCAACGCCAAAGACCATCTGGCAGTATGTTCTCCCCGTAAATTCGGATGGATCAGTTCTTCTATCATTCATCAAATTGCTCTAAAAGTGACCCCAACAATATAATTTGCCATTGCCGTTGATGTTAGTTAAAAACAATGTGTTGTTTTTGAAATTCCAATAAAATTTTGTGATGGTTGTACATGCTGAACATACTAGTTTGTGGTGTTTTTCACCCACATGTATGAATGTAGGATAAGGAAGAAAATTGGGTTGGATGGTTAGGAGTACAAAGTGTGTGACTTCAATACAGGAGACCACATATTGCATCCAGTCTCCAATAAATAGTCATATTTTTTTTTTTTTTTAACCATGACCACAATCCTTTCCTAACTTTAAAAAGTGGTTTTAGTAGTCTAAACTTCAAATCAAATCTTAACCACAGATGCAGCAGATCAGTAAACACTCACAAGGCATTTTAGGAATAGTGATATTGGTCATTTTGGAAGCAAACAGTTTGTTTTGTAGTTTGCGTGCTAAGATCCATTCCATTTCTAACCTTATTTTGAAGTAAAATGTTTTATAGCACAAAATTTTTTTCCAGGATGACTTTTTGTTGCTACGTTTCTCCAAACAAAAATCTAAATTACAATAGAATCAGTCATCAGTTTATGTGTCTGAAACATCTCAAGCCACTAAGTAACATCAATAAGCTAACAAGGCAAAAGTGTCCTGGTAATGAAGCCGCAAAACACGAATGCCTCAGTTTCAGCTAATCTGAAAGTATGCAGAGTGTCCTTATGCGGGGAACAATGAGGGCGTGTGGTGGGAAGAGGAGGAAATCTTACACATACCAAGCAGGCCGCACAAAATTAACTAAAGTGTGTTTTTAAGAGTGGGAGGGACCCAAAATAAATCTTGAAAGACCTGACTATCATGCTCCTTGTCTGACTCTTATCCAAGTTTAGCCACGCACACAACTAGAGGTTAATTCTTTTGACCTGAGACAAACTCTTTCCACGTTATTAGGCATTTCTGCCGTTGACAGAAGCTTTCAAAGCCTGTTCGTTACAGACCAAACATGTCAGAGAAAGTACCAAGAATGCCAACCATCTCAATGAGGCAGCAGCCTCCTGTTTGGTGGTCGAGATGAGTGACCTGTTCACAGGACTGTGAGTAACAAACAAAAAGCTCAGTTTGCAAGATATGTTTTTGCTACTTTTACATGAATATTTACCAGTGGACGTTTTCCAAATTTGAATTTTGAATTTGGCTTATTGCATTTGGGAAGCTTAATAGTTTTTGAACACTGGGTATTTGAATCTGAATTTGTGAACCTTAGAATTAAAGTTTCTGAAACAGCACAACTTATACAATATTTTGTATTGAAAATATAGGGGCATTTAGACCACATAAAATCAGATAGATGGTTTTAATGTAAAATATTTCAGTCCTATAAATTCATTAGTATTTAAATTTCAATGTTAATTATTCAGCCGTAATTAAATTGAACTTTTATGTAGGTAGGCTTATAAGGTTCCACATCTTTATGACCATTACTTGCTTTCATAACATTAAAAGAGGTGAGAAAATGTTGACAGTCGTTTTCTACTAAGAATTACGGATGTATTGTGTTTTGAATATCTTTGGATATTTGTTCTGAGCTTGAAAAAAGTGCTTTTGTAATTCTTGGCAAACCCTTCCTTCCCCTGTGAAATTAACCTGTGGGAAATATCGCAATTGCAATTAGTGTTGCTTTTAGAGGATCTTTACATGCGAGAACGTATCCTTCAGCTTGACTTCTTGTCCATTCACTTACACTTATTCTTGAAAACACACTCATATGCAGTCAGCCACTAAAAGCTACAGATCAGTCTTCTGCTGCCAGACACTGGGATCCACCAGAGCAGCTGGAGTGAGCACCTTGCTGCTAATTAAAAGGTTTCCTTGAGCATCGGCCCTTCACTTCCCCCACGGAGGTCTTTTTAAAACTGCTGATCTCCTGGTCACAAGTGCACAGCCAACCTTTAGGCTACTGCTGTAGTTATTCCTCAGCACCTTTTTATGCAAGGGTCTGTGTTTATTTAGAGAAGCGGTTATTAGTTTTGTTTACTCTAGGCGAAGGTTAAAACGTTACATGCCTGGGTGAACTCACTCTTAACACAGGCTTAAGTTCCAGCGAAAACATTTCCGTAATATTTGTCAGGCTCTCAGAACTTAAACCAATCAGTGTTTAGAAATTCAGATGACTTGTTTATCTTATGAATTGTAAACACAGAGGTGAAAGCTGTAAATCTAAGCACTCAATGCACATAAAATGGGGTGAAAAAGGTTCACAAATATGTTTCAATTTAAATAGAAGGGTAGTTCCAAACCATAATCTCCACATTTTCCTATTATTTAAAAAAAGGTACAAAGGTAGTTTCACCCCATTTGTTTAACCATAATTCACCATAATCCACAAAATTCCTTAAGATTCAACTTCAGGTGGTTACTGCAGCTCCATCGATGTATTAAACAATGTGTTTCAGGTACATTTTAAGCTACTGTGGCATGAGTGGAGTACTTAAATGTTCATTGTTCACAGATGTACCATCCATTTCAAATATTCATGAAACCAGATGTAGCTTTTTATGTATCCAATTCTACACGTGAAGGTATAAGTTTGAAGCAATGGTCCTAACCAAGCAGCAACCTCCGTGGCTGGTAAATGAAGCCAACAAAAACTGCAGTTCCTCGAACGGCCACTTGAGGCTGGCTACAGAAGTGAGCCAGTTGGGGGGTTATTTTTAACTCACCTGTCTACATTCTTATCAAGGCTTAAAGTTATGCATGATTAAGGCAAAGGCTGTTGTGCGTGACAGGTGGGTGGCGTCATTTGGTCCGCCTCAGCTCCACCAACACACAAACGTCCATTTTTGGATTAGCTAGGAGCCAGCGGAGTGAGGGCTCTCAAGATGGCGACAGCAAGAACCGACCACACTGAGCTTCACAACGGCCCTTCAGAAAACTATGGGTTCACAGATTACACCCCTTCTTAGTTATACAGTCTATGCTCCTTATTTGTGTCTGTGTTTGTCCCTGAAAAGTAAAGTCTAGCATCATGCAATGTGCTGTACAGAAAAAGGCTCATTTGAGCTCTGAAAGTGTACACTGCAATATTTCATACATTTTTGGGGCCAATAAGTAATAAAAAGTAATTGCTGTAAAGAAATGTCAAACTAATTTAGAAAACAATTCAACATTACATAGTTTGTCCACCAGAGAGCAATGACTCTGTTCAGTGCATAGCTCTGTTATGATCTCCAACAACTCCTGAAGGGAAAAACACATCATGCTTTTTAACAGCTTAGGGCTCCACCATGTTCACCAGCTAGTCACCAACTTTGTAGCTATTTAAGAATGACTTAATGATTCAATAAAATATTGGGGAAAAACACATCACAAAAGACGCAATTTTTTATTACAGGTTAAATTCTTCCAGATTTGAGTGACAAATTACAACGAACAGCAGTCATAAATAAATGAGGCTCAGTCAGGCGTGTTGAGCTAATGTTCAGTGATAATGGGGTCAAGTGCCACAGAACTTTTTGCCTCAGCTCACACCTGTGTAACTTAAAAGATTGCTGTACGGCAGTGACCAAAACACTGTGACACAAAACAGAACACCTCAACTCCTTGTAATTTGAAAGTTGTTTTACAAACCATTATCGTAAATTTCTCTTCGCAAGCTCTTTCTTTAGTATCAGTTTATGATCCGTCAGTTGGCCCTGAGGGGGAAGGAAAAGGGGGTTAGCTAAACTTGCTCTATGTGGCCTAAGTGGCAGCTCAATGTGTCATGGGAAAGAAAACATGCCCCCTGTGGCTGGCCTGTTTAAGGTATCCTTTCAAAGGTTATCGTCCCTCTTTAATGCCAACATCACAGGCCGGTCTGGCCCCCGAGCTAGTCGCAAACAGGAAGTCTCTGCTAATCCTGGTCTTCCCTAATGACGCAGAGGAATTCTCAATATTCCCATTGTCTTCCTGGCTGAACTTCCTCTAAGTCTTCAACTGCTTTGTTTGGCTGTGACTCTTTTCAATAACTATGAACTGGGACAATAAGGATTTCTAAAATTCATACTCATTATTAAAGATGATGACTCAATATAAAGCCAAAATAACAATAAATTAATCCAATTGCGTCACTTTATTCCCATTTTTGACTAAAAGTGGTCATTGCTGAGGTGTTTTTGCAATTCAGCAAAAATCACCTCGCAATCATATACTGCAAGTGTGAGCAGCACTGTGTTGCATTGTTCCTTGGATTTTCCACTAATAAAGTATTATTTTCCGTGTACGTAGGGCTCTTTTTTCAGCTGTTCAACCATTGTGGCTTTAGCTGCTCATGCTAAGTCGTCAGTTCTTCTGTTTATTCCAAACAAACCGCTTCTGCTGTCACTAAAACATCATTTCCAGAGCATGAGAGTCAGTTTTTTTCTGACAATGAATGTTCAGGGCGGCAACTGCACTGATTGCCATTGTTTTAAATCTGTCTGATTATTGATGGAAATCTAACCATATGATAAGTTAAGTCTGTGCAGAAGAAGGGCTGTGCCACTGTCTGGTGTGCTTTGAACGCTGATGCACAGATTAAACCAAGCCTGTCATGGGTATAGCCCAGTCCAGCTCAGCTCGTATCAGCATTATTCCAAAGCACTCAGGCATGACTTCTGCCAAGAGGCCTGCTGCAGGGTTTGGCCTCATCACCAGGAACACGTCCAAGTCAAATATTGTTGCCCTCGCACATTGTGGGGCAGCACCCTGTCACAGCTCCTCTTTAACCAGGAGGTGATGTTTATGACAGCGCACGGAAAATTAATGGCACTGTTTCCATACAGGAGGAAAAAAAACGGTGGAGGTACAACATACCACACACACTCATGCACTTGGATGTTGTGGGGAGGGGGAAGGTGGGGTTAGGAGTCTTGTGTTTTTTTTTTTTTCGATATCACTTCTTGACCAGTGTGTTATCGGCAGCAGAGATACGCCTGACACCGTGCTTCAAAAAAGTAGGATCAAAGTGGATGACATAAGCCAGCAGAGCCTTCAGAGGAATAAGATAAATGAACATAGCAAAGTCTTTATCAAAGGCTCGCCTGTTTTAAGATCCTGATTAAAGCTTGCAGAGCTCCCCCACCCCCCTTCCCAGTGGAAATAGGTGTTCAAACATGATTCTGTTTTAGTTGGCCTGCCGCTCTGCTGAGAAGCTCCCCCTTTGGGCTTGCCATGAGACTCCTGCAATCGCCGGCTGTCACACTGCAGCACAAGGAATTCACAGTGTTTTTACTGTGTTTTTCAAACCATGAAATGCACTGCAGTTCAGCCCTGCAAGAGGAAAAGAATAATAGAGACTGTGATTTTGTTTGATCTCTGCTTTCTGTGGCTCTGAAATAACTAAAAAGGGGACTTGTGGTTTAAGACAACTCTAACATTGTCCAAAGCAATAAGGGCCACGCTGCATGCCTGGTAGTGCAAACATGTTTATCTTTTTTTACCCTTTTCCTGGTCTCTGTTGGCTGATATCAGACTATTTTCTGCTAAGACAAGATGAGTAGATTTTGTTTTGTTTTTTTTTGTCGTAGGGGATAAGATAAATGAGTGGGGTATCCATATTACAAAGAGGCAACCGCTGTCATATCAGCCGAGCCAGATGGTGGCAGGAAATACATAGCTGATAAATAAAGTCGTGCTGGAAGTACTGTAAGGGCACACAGCTGAAAAAGACCAAAAGGGCAAGATGGAAAGTAAATACCAGCCTTCAGCTAAATACTGGCTGTGGTTTGGAGGTTTATCTACTGTACCAGCCACTTTGGTAGGTAACTAAAGAAAATAGTTAAAACAGCAGGTGAGTTCTGGCCAGCCACTGTGGTAACTGTGGCCAAATGTTAGTTTGGATCTGTGTGTGTGTGTGTCTGTGTGTGTGATTTGGAGTGGAGACAAAAAATGTGCTGTAGTAAGCTCCTGTAATAAACACTATTATTTAGTCATTTGTGAGACCAGTGGTTTCTGAGTTGGACTTAAAAGACATTTCTAAATCTAATGCGAGCAGTGGTGTGATGCATTCTTCCTTAGATTTTCTGACGATAAGTGTGGGTTTCTTTAGGCAGATGTTATTTTTACTATTTTTACTAAGTACTCGTGCTGATGTCCAAGTTCTACCTCTATTTATTCCACCCAAAACGATGTTACTGCAGCCGGAAAATGGAGCACTTCCTGTTTGAGGATTCTTCCCAGGAAGAATCTTTCTCATGTTTAGAACAACATGTAAACAAAATGTAAAAGCATCTGGCCACATTTCACTGACACAGCGTACCTAAATAATGGTAGAGAAGAGTGGAGAGAAAGTAGAGTTTAGTTCCTAGAGTGTGTCTAAGACACAGGGTGAAGAAATGTCATAAAATTGTTCTTAAGAAAAACTGCACCTCAATATGAGACTACCTGACTATTAAATCATATACAGCCATCCCAAAGCATTCAAAATCTATGACAAACAAGTCTTCAGAGCTCACTATCTAACATAAGATAAATAGGTTACATATTGCTTTTCCGACAAATATGGGTGTGCACATTTTCACTCTTGTTTGCCTTCCAACTAAGCTAATTAAAGCAAAATCAGTTTACACCTATATGTGAAATATAGCAGCCTTAAGTGTCAGATACATTCTCATGATAGCTTTTGATTCATTTTACCTACCCGGCACACAGTTATTGTGCAGCTGGTGTGCAGTTTAAGAAGCAGCCTTAAGCTTTTCTGCTCAAGTTTGCCTTCAAGGTTTAAAATATCTAATAAAATGTCTCCCTTTGTCTATTTACTGTACCGAATGTAAACCATTTGGTACAGTAATAGGATGATATACAAGCTACCTTAATGTAAACCCACTCCAAAATTGAATATTAGCAGGTAGCTCAAATGTAACAGATTTTAAATCCCTTGTATTTGTTAATAGACTCAAACCATCTGCATTTCTCTCCTGCAGAGAACCTCATGTGTTAATATGCATTACAATGACATGAAAATATGCTGAGAATTTGGCCTGTCTAGATTTTAGAAGCTTGAAAGTTAAACCATGAGCTCAAATCTTTGGCATTTCAGTGAGACTGTGTGTAGGAAACAGAGAGACACACTGACATTGACCTGATGAGAAACTGTCCATCACTAGCAGCTGGTCTCTCAGGATACGAATCAAAAACACAAACTCCTGGACTTGCTCTTAGATGGCAGGCAGGGATGAGACATTTGCTGGGCCGAAGGCAAGGAGAGAAGGCACAGGGGCTGAAGCCTGGACGCTTCTGAAAGACATGTGCACATGGGCTCTAAGTAGGAGAGATGCCGTCCACTATTTACTCAGGTGGAATAATACACAGCCAAAGCAGTCCAGTGTGTAGTGATAAAACAAAGAAGATTCTGAAGAATGTGCTCCATATGTTGCTAAGAGCGAATAAGCATTAGCTGAATTCCCAGATTAGGTATCAATGCTTTGACCATAAATGGATTCCTTCATCACTCTCGGGGCTACCTTGTTAGCCAAAATGATTACATAGTGAAACTTGGTAGCGCTTATTGAATATACCATAGCTTCCGTGTGTAGTAGTAAGTGTAAAGGAGCTTGCACACCAAGGCTGAATTTTCCACCGTTAAGGAGGAAGGAAAGCGTGGGGAGAATTTCACAGGCTGATAACTGGAGCAGCAGAATGGCTTCAAGATTGACTTGAGGAGGTCGCAAGGCCAGTTTCATACCTTCCTATAGGCCTGAACCTTACACTACTTTGACCCAGCTGATCATGAACAGCAGCCAACATACAGCTAGCTACTCTGCACCTTGCCATTCATTAGCTTTAAAATGTTGTGGTGAAACCAACCTTTCCTGCGCTATTTGAAAAGTTTAGACTTAAATTTACGACATTGAGGACTGATGATGATTTGCATTCTCTCCTCCTTTATATCAGTTATATTCTCTTCCATAAAATGGTTACAGTAGATACAAGCTCACAAGATAAATCTCACACGCACACACACAGCACCTGTATCCTTAGATGAGTCTAACAAGTTTAGTAACCCTTGGCTTCCCTTCCCGACAGGAAGCCAGGAAGAAGATGGGTCCAGACATAAACTGGAATGGTCTAATCACTGTTTTGGAGAAAAAATCCAAAAGGATGATGTAAGAAAGATGGAAGAAATGTAAACAAAGGCGGCAATGTATGACTGCATTGGCGCCATCAATAAAACCATATCTTATCTTATTTTAGAATGTGGGGCAGTAAATAAATGTGAAGAATGAATAAATAGACTGAGGACATCCATTTTTTCCACCATGTTTTTTTGTGCATTTTCATCCATTACTGTTGACTTTTATTTTAGTGACTATATTTTAGAGTGCAGCAGGTTTATTATAGGACCTGCTACACAAAGTGTTGATTTCAAGGCTAAGGAGTCTAAAAAACACCGCCTGCCCATGGCAGGTGCACATTCCTCCAGGGACAAGCCAGAAACCTTTAGGTAGTATTTAACACAGATGTTCACTATAACAAGCACATGCACCCTGTGTCTTCCTTTAACATCGATGGGAGTTGGAGTAAAAACATGGTACGGTTCATGAGAACCTTGAGAAGTGCAAATGAAAGGAATGCAAAAGATAATATGGCCGTAAATAATGATTGATTATAGCAATGGATGATTTCACAGAACTATAATCTCGGAGAGAGAGAAGCCTATGACCTTGATCTGTCAAAGGAAAATATTCAGGCCAAACTGGACTCTGCAGAGTAGTTTTGACAAGAGACTGAATATTAAAGGCCTTCCACTATTCAAGTTTTTAAAATGACTAAACCCGAGTTATCAGTCCTACTTAGAGACAAGCCCTGTCTACTCTGACTGAAACTTATCAATCTTCCTAAACTACAAACTCTCTCCTGAACAGAATATGTAAGTGATTAGTTGATGAAATGATGAAGAGCATTGGATGATTTATGAATGTCACAGCAAGCCTTGTTATGATGCACCTTCTAAAAACTGCTGTAGCTTCCCATGATTTGTCTCTTTTATATACTTTTTCTAATAAGTCCTGTATCAGGTCCCTCTTTAGTCTTTGGTTGTAGATTTGTGAACTTGTGTCACATACTATGAACTTTTAAAATAACTTGCAGGATGCCTTTGAAGGGCTCCCTTACATGCTAGTATGAATGAATAAATAACATGAGGGCTACCTGTGCAATAAAAGCACTCAAAGCGATGGTAATTGAGACATTTTCCACTGCAGGAACTCAATGAAACATAACAAAATGTGTAGTCAGTGTCATGAGATCTGCTTTTGTTTTCACTGTTCTCCACTAACTCTGGAGATGGATTCCGGGAACTAAATTTCAGCAATGCTCAGCAGGTGATACCACAAATGCATATTCCAAGTACTGCCAGTAATGATTGGCCAAGCAATTGAATTGTTGAATCACACCAAGGACAACTACAACAACGAGAACCACCATTTTTCTACTGCACCTGTATCAACTAGGATAACCAACACTTTATAAAAGTAGAACAATGACACATGCTAGTTAGAAAAACCAAGATTGACTAGTCCATCATTACTATTAGAGGAAAGGAAATCATTTAATTGTAGCACACAAAGGAGTACACAAAACAAAAAAATTACAGCTCAGCTCTACATAGTGAACTTGTACCTTCACTAAAAGTGAAAGCAAATATGTGACAATATCAGAGACAATATATTCTTACACTGTTGTTTAAACCAAAACCGCTTACTTCAATTGCCTACCAAACACCACATAAAAATGACGTTAAGTCAGTCCAGATTTTGCCTTTATAATGGTGGATATCTAAAATGTTACAGTGTGTAAATATACTGGAAAATCAGTATTTAAACCCCTGGTTCTTCAAACCTAGGTTGTGGGAAGCCCCATGTTACAGGTTGTCAAGTTGTTGCAGTGGAAAAGGACTACAAGGATGTGAGTTCCTGTGTATCTAAAGTCTTTGTTGCCTATGATTTAAGAGATATTAATCCAAGATAAAGCACAAGAGACTGCCTTAATACCAAAAGAAAATAAAGTAATCCCTTAAATAATCTGCTTCCCAATAAATCCTCAACTGTGTCCAAAATGAGAGCTCTTTAGAGATGGTGACAAAGAGCAATCGTAGTTTATCCAGACTCCCAGATGGCCTTTACTTAATGCAAAACTTCCTTTGATACTAAGTAGAGAGCTTAATATGATTCTCCATCTTCCCAGTGGCAAATCAAGTGGATGGATGTTTTGATGGTGAGGGTCCACAGCTCAAATGTGTTCCCAATGTATTTGAAAAATCCACTAAATGTACTGAGTTAAAAAAAAAAAAATCCTGAGAGATTAGATTAAGTGTATCCGTTTTCATTTGCTCTGAAAATGGTCCAGGGGCCACATTTTTGGGGCGATGTCTCTGGACAATAGCAGCTGTTCACAGGAGGGAGGGGCGCAGAAGAAATCATTACAGTGGGGCTCATCCAGGCTTTCAGTGGCAAAACAATGAGGCGAGCATTGCCACTTGCATTCTGGGATAGACCTGACATATTATGTGATGTTTGATTTCATGGGTGAACCAACCTTTCATCCACCCTGAAACGCCTTCCAAACGGCCCACGGCATGTTCTCACTGGATTTGGCTTTTGTAACTTAACCAACTAATTATGCTTTCATTCAACAAAATATTGCATGTCAAAGCTGTGCTATAGCAGCTGCCTCTCACAGAAGAAACTCTGTCTCAATAATTCAAATATATATGATTCATCTCAGTCTATTATTATCTTTCAATTGCCATTTAGAACTTTAACTTTAAAAGACAACTGTATAAAAACATGAGGGTGGTTTTCCTCATTCCTTTCCAAATCCCTCAGTGGCAGATATGGTGCATTGAGAGACAGGGCACAGCTGCCATGTTGGCTGCATGAACTAACATAACACATAATGCTTTGGCTATCCATTTTCTTTTTATAGACTAAGACACTAGCCATGAAATCCCCATGTTGCAATCAGCCAAAAGTAATATTTCACAATTAAATTCTATGGTTTTCCTCAAGACCTGCAACTGTGAGAAAAAGTAGTACTACAGTTTAAAGCCCAGAAGAAAAGTGGTCACATGAATCAAGAGCCAAAATAACAGTTATAACAACAGTCTATATTTAAGTCATTTAAAGTAAATCATGTATGTTTTCTCTGCGTCTGTATCATGTGAAATCAAGTCCTAGAACTAAAAAAGAAAATAGATGCTGATCAGGTGATTCTCAAATATCACAGTCGTTGCTTCTCCAGACAAAAAGTCCTTTTTGTCCACTTGATAGATGGTTGCAAACTGTTGGGGCCTTATCCCCACCTCTCCACAACTCTGTGACACCATTCAAGTCAAGGTCATATGATAGCCCTGCAGGACTCTTTCCTTTCTGAAGGCTGTCCACCTTGGTCCTGCTGCTTTGAAATCAAACTTACCATTGTTATTTTTACTGCCCATGACAAGGACAAAGGGACTGGGCAGCGGGGACACACACACAGCTTGTAATGCAATAGGGCTGGGAATTCCTCTTTAATTTCAATGCTATACTTGATCTCTGGGCTGCATGACTGACCACCTTATTATCTATAGCGACAGGAGCTTATCAATACAGAACTCGCTGGGTCCACAGACCAAAGACAAACACTTCCTTTATGCAGGATGTCCCCTCTGGGCATGAGACACGCAGCGCAGGCCAACCAGCTAAATTCCACAACTGAAAGGGTGGGAGACTGAAAATCATTTCTAAACTAGTCAAATTAGTCTCACAAAATTGTAGAATTAAAGGAGAAAAAAATATCACTTCTTCAAGAGAGCTTTCCTCAGTGTCTTGATTTTAAAAATCTGCTTTCATATTGCACAAAATGAGAGTAAGTTGAGTATTGGCTATAAGTGAGTTAGAAATATCTGATAGTTAAAGGTCCAGAATAATATATGAGTTAAGTTTAAAACGTCCACATGGGTCTACCATTGTCCCGTGGTGAACTATTCAAATTGTCGAATTTGAATTCTTGGCCAGGTTAACTATTGGCTTATTATAGAATGTATTTAAAATAAGTAATGCTGAAAGTGAATATTGGACACAAACTGAGTTAGATGCTAAAATACTGAGCTCATGAACTGAGCACCAGTTTTTTTTTTTTTCATCATTTCTTTCTTGTTCACAAACTTTGACAGGTTGAATGCGACTCCCCTCAGATTGTTCTTTACTACTGAAACAACAATCTGACTTCTGTGATAGCCCTACTGCTTGGGAATGAGCCGAGAGCAAACATACTCATTCACTCTTCATGGCAAGGCGCTTTGCCAGGTGCATTGTTTTAATGAAGTTCCCTCTTGTTACTGGGTGAGTGATGGCTTTACAGATAAAATAAGAAACATATTTATTAGCTCCTTAAGGGCTGTGAATATTTACTTTCAGGGTACATTATGTTCTTTATCATTCAATCATTCAACATTAAACAACATTTGATGAAGGTGAAATACATTATCATCATCAATCATCATGTCATATCATTTCTTTGCAGTGCCTCGTGAATAATGTGTTCATGAAATGATACCATCTCATACTATAAGTCTAATGAATGTTAAATTATTGTGGTTTGGTTGATAGCACACGTTTTCATTTTAACATCGACAGTAATATTCATTTAAATAACAAAGCATTATGATGTAATTGCTTAATATATCTGCAAACAGGTTTATGCTTTATATCCCATTAAACTGTTAGTCAAAAATAGGCCTATAGATTTAAATTAAATGAAGCCATGGATCAACAAAGTAAGTTCTGATGCACATTTAGATTTTTAGATTTTAGAATTTTATCATCTCAATGCAAGAAAGGTTGCATTTCTGAACATTTTGGCTATTTTCTCATGAATTACTGCACTTGAAGAAAAGTAAAGATATATGGATAAAAATGTATCCCATGATAATTTGTCACTATCTGTATTGTGATCTGAATCCTAGTGCAGATTTTCTATTTTATTTAATTTTTTTATTTATAGGCTAAATGCGTTGGACTGGCACGGACTCTGCATATTCACTGCTTCATGTATAACTGCCTTTAACTGTGCCTATTCATTACTTTAACATTAGCGTTATGTGTTGCAATTTCGCATTGATACCATCAGAGCCTCTCAACAAACACCTGAAAACAAACAGGGAGCAGGGTGGGTGGTGGCAGCACACCTTCAGTTTCAGATGTGAACCTCCCAACAATGGACACCCTCAGGCATCCTGTGCAGGTGTGACCTGGATTTGATAAAAAAACTTAACTTCTTACCCAGTGCAAATAAAGCCAAAGCTGCCCAGGTGCAGCTTTTGTTTGTGTGTGACTTTTGGCAGTGAAGCAGCTTTCGCAACAGGGCCAGGGAAGTAAATTTACAATGAAGGCAAGGCACTGCAAGATTTACAAGTTCAGCTGATCAGAATGATACTGGAGGGCTCCTTCTGTAGACCGAAAACAGTGCTGATGAGAAGAAAAAAAAATGATTTACTGTTTTAAATGCAAAATGGGCTTCAATTCCCAGTACACCTTTGCTTATATCCCAAACAAAGGGAAACAGGAGGGGGGCAGGGACCTTTCACAAAGGGAAGATGAGCTCTGTTCATCAAGAGTCATGTCTGCTATCAATCTTTTGTAATGCCACATGGGGCAGGACAGACGAGACAGAATAACCTGACAAGTGTATTAACTGACAGGTGTAATTTCAACCTGACTTGAAAGGCTGAGCTTGACATGAAAGGAGGACAAAAGAGTGACCCCCACTGACGAATGAGACGGAAGATGACAATGAATATGTCATCCATTTAAAGGAAGGCCAATAAGTCAGCTTTAAGTATTTTCTTTTCCTCTCCCATTGTGCACCTAAAATGGATGATTTCTTGTGTCCTAACAGTCCTTCACAACAAAGATGAGACCCTTTATGATAAATCAAGTAGGTGATACTTGAGACAGTATCAGCAAACATTGGTTGAGTTTACAATTAAAAAGGCAGAATTTTAAATAGGTTAAAAACCTACTTATCACGCAGATTTGATCATGAAGAAAGACTGGCTGATACGTTTTTACAAAGCTAGTGTGTCTGTTAAAGTATGTACGATGGAATGACTTAAATTCCTAAAATAACAATAATGTGCAAACATAAAAAAAATGGAAAAAATAACAAAAAACACTCACAGGACAAGGACTGCTTTGCATTAGAGTGTAGATATGAGGACCTGGAATGTGTTAGTGCGACTGATCCTCAGGTTGGAGGAGCGTGGATGATAGGAGCTTGAGCGTGTGTTTGAAAAGGCCCTCGGAAAGCTCACGTTGAACAGTGTGAAAGATACCTTACGTACGCTGGGTGGTCTTATTATTGAACCTTATCAAAGATTAACATGGGTAACATGACACTTTCATAAAGAGGATTTTCGGTGCAACAGAGAGCAGAGGGAGGAAATCCAAACCACATCCAACTTCTTCGTGCTGCATAATTGTTTGCAATTTTTAGCAGATGTTAGTACAAAAAAAACAGCATGTGTAACATATGTATAAATATTCAATGGAAGGATCAATGCATACCAGCAAATTTCAATTACAATATTAAAAATTTTCATACAGTACAATATGAATGTAAAGTATGTATAAAACGAGGTACAACACATGTTTTACTGTATGTCCACACATGTGCAAATGTTGTCTGGAATACATCTGTCTAATGTAAATATACCAATGAGGTCAAGCCTTGTCAAACTGTATAAAGATTACCTGTTTCTTAAACAGTTTCAAAGACCAGAGGTATAAAGCGCACAAATGTGGGTTCAATTTTAAACAGAGCGGAGCTGAAAGGAAAATAAACATCTTCTCGATCCAATTTTTCTGCAAAGGAAGCTCTTGAGAGATGAAAACTAAGAAGAGGTGGGAAAATATAACGTCAGCAAAACAATGTTGGTAATACACAACATGATATTTTGCTTGTTTTTATTCTGGCTCTCCTTTCTGTATACAGGAAGAGATATTTTAAATCACTTAATTTTTCACTGGAGGTTTCTTTGAAAGGAAAACCTCAAGTTATATCTCTCAAATGGCTTTAGTTAAGAAGGGCTGAAAGAAAGGAAGGGGCTTTTGTATGGTACTGTTTACACAGTGAACATCCAGTGGGAAAACTTCTGGTGTTACTACCTCTACTCCCCTCCATGCATTTCATGTGATCTCATAATTGCAAAGCCCACAGGGGCAGGTAAACAGGGGTCAAACAAAACTCCTTTTTTTCTACTCCAGCATCTTGTAAGTGAATCATTTGAAGTCTGTCAACACAAGAACTCCCTGCAGAACAATGCTACACATGCTGCAATGCTACAGTCACTCAAATGGTACACATTCCATTCATCACATACTGTAAGTAGAGAGAGAATTGTTTTTAAAGTAATGTTTGTAGTAAAATTAGCCAGCCTCATGGTCCGAGTTACAATTTCTCCCTGGTGCATCACAGTTTAATTAAGCATGCAGGCTTTGTCCATGAACACCTCACTGTAGGGCTGACTTATCAGCTTACGGCAGAAACTCGCTCCCAAACCAAAGGAGGCCTTTTCTGACCATGCTCTAGCAGAGTACCTCAGACTTGAGGAGGTGTGGACTTTCATTCCAACTGCTTCACACTGTGTTGCAAGCTGCCTGAGTGTGTGCTGGAGGTCGCAGTGTGATGTAGCCAACCTGGTTCTCTCTAATCACAGAATCTGTGACGAGGCCCGTGCACTCTATTTTCCCTCCTGTAAGCCACACAAGAAACCCCTATATTGTCCTAAGACTTGTCCTCGTACACAAAGCAAGTGTAGAGGCACTGTGCAAACCCCCATGTTCCAGCCCTGTCCCCCACCTCTGTGCAACATTAAAGAAGTATGCCAACTACAACAGCCCAACAGGACTCAGAGCCTTCAGCATTTCAAAGCTCATACATCCCTGTCACCTTACCACTGCAAAGCTTTTAGATAACCTCAGTGATCTCTGTCAGAGAGATGGGCAAGGGAGTACTTATCTCTTAGCTCTCAGTCAGGCATCTACTTGGCACCTCTCAAGCTTGGCAACTATGGAAAATGCTGTACACAGACGTGACCCCAACTATGTCTAGTTGATACTTCTCTAACACCTGGACCAACGTACGACTCTTTAAGGTAAGGCTTCACATCCCAAAAGACATATTTTGTAGCCAGGGATGAGTTACCAAGGCATCCACTAAGAATACACCTGACCCTTAGACCTCTTACAGGAGAGGATATATATTCCAATAGTGTCTCTGTACTACATTGGGGGTCTGGCAAAAGCACACGTGTGCACACCTCCTGCATACGTGCATACAGCTAACCGCAGACACTGACAAATAAGGAAATTTACATCACACTTCAGTCACTTTTTTCAGCCATTTGATGTACAAACAATCAATTGTGCCTTAGTGTTCTCTTCATTTAACTTCATGGTCTATATTTACAGTTTCAAGAACAAAAAGAAAATGTGTTTTCATACAAGTAAATTAAGCACTTAATCAGTGTTAATACTATTTATGTCACTGTGGTTATAAAGAATAACAGGTGCTAGTTCTCAACAATTCAAAAGTTAAACCGTTTAAATAATGCTCATATTGAGACACTCAAAGGAGGCCCCTGTTTTGTAGAATTCATCTTAGTGGTTTAATCTGAGACGCACACCTAGGGCAAGGTAGTTGCAGTTTGGTAAACGTGGTTTTATGGATGGATGAGGGGCAGGCAGCTGGCTTTCATGGTATTTGGGGAGGGACGGGGGGGCATTTCCAGTCAACTTGACACAGTATGGATTTTGTTCCCATCCTAATGGAATTGCAGAAATATTTGAGGGGAATCCCATTACGTAGCAATTGGAGTGCTGTAATAATGTACTCACAGTCATTTTCCCACTGCGGTTGGCCTCCTCTCGCTCTGCCAGGGCTTGCAGGAAGTTATCTTTGAGTTCTTTTCCTGCACTTGCCAATGTCCTGGAAAAGACAACACTCAAACAGTTTGAAATGTTTCTCTTAACCCAAAAAAAAAGAAAGTCACATGAAGCCTTAAAGCTTCTTTATGGAAGGTTTCACCCTTGAACATTCTTCAGGCTACTCTGGCCAATCTCTGCTCTAACATTAATAATGAACTATGTTATTAATATTACTTGAAATGGGTTGAGTAAAATTTTGCTGTTACATACTTTGACATTGCAGAAGAGAGATACTGTATGTTTTTCCTTAATTAAAGTGTACAATTGATAAAATATTCAAATATATATTCAAGATTGAACAGAAAGCGAGCGTACCACACAATCAGTTATGAGGTAGACTCAAGTAAACATTCAGTACGTCAGTACACAGCGCTTGACCAAAGCTGCCAAGCTCCCACGACACTCCCAAATACTCCAAATACCATTTCTAAACAAGAAATGATGATGATTATGATAAGTTGTTCATGTTTCTGTAAGTTATCTATAAACTACAAACAGTGTCACAGCTGCTTTTGCTAATTTCAATATGCAGAGCAATATTAATCATATCAGAGTTTAATGACTTTATATGACACTATGGCAGCTTTTTACACTTTGGCTGGCCTGTTTCCATGGAAACATGGTTTTGGCACACACTAAGGTATCCACACCTGAAACAACATTGGCACTAATATTTGAACAGTTAACACTGCAGTACGAGCAACAGAACTCTGGCATGCATCCAGAATTGACTGTGCAAAACATTCATCAGACCCACACCGAGTTAACATCTTAAAGGTAGTAAACAGCTCATTGGTAACCTCTCTGTTGTGGTTAAGAGTGCAGAAGAAGCAATACCACTCATTAAATCAAAGGTGCAGTACAGTGGAAAAGACCACTGTCTCTATTGACTTCAGGTATCTGAAATGACAATCTGCATTGAATATTTTTCATTTGACATGTAATTTACAGTCCTTTTTCTCTTTTCCAAGTAATTAAATGAAGGCTGAACTATGTGATCATTTTCACTTAGAATCACCTAAACGATTTTATACTCTTAGTTTCATTCTTGTACATTACTTTTTACCTGATAAGCACTGCCGTATTTGCAGTCATATCGTGTAAGCCCTTTCCCTAACACTACACGTGTGGGACCAACTGACCTGCTTACTTGAGATGGGCATTGATATAGTGCCTTGCTCAAGAACACTTTGACCCAAAAATCACAGTAGTAGTGCTGGGTATTTTATATTAATGCT
>NW_023339718.1:20093324-20102509 GCF_004916995.1 Morone saxatilis
CTCCTTTTTTGATAGTATTGTGACTGAATATATTGTGACCTCACCAGAACTTTAGCTAAATGAAGAACAATTGGCAAACTTGGGATTTGAATCAGGAAATATCTCATTATAAACAAAATTCCTTACAGATATTCAATGTGTTTTTTATATACTCACTGCTATGGATAGAATTACTCTATCAAAATAGTACAGAGGTTCAGTACTTGAATATCCTTCACAGAGGTTGTGCAAGGAAGTAGTAATCCCAAACCTTCCTGCAAACACCTGTGAGTTTGACCCAGCAGTCCCCCAGTTATAAATCTGTTCTCTGAATATTCAAAACTGCTGAATCCAGTTCTGTCTGCTTCACCGTCCAATGAGAAGACAAGTTCAGTTATATTCTACATTAACGGCTCCTCAATTCCACTTTCCATCCCCAAAGTGCTTAAAAAAACCACAACAGCCACAACAAGCACAGACAAACGCCAAAGCCAATTTCTGCTCTTAGCCTAGCTTAACATTACAGTAAAAGAGAACAGGATCTGAATGTTTAAACTTACTAGAATTTGGAAAAGGATTGTAATTTATACTAGTCAATTGGCTTATGCCCCATAATGAAAGTCTTAGAGGAATCACACAGTGGTAAAAGTGCATGGACAGCACATATTTGGAGGCTGGAACCTCACTCCATCTTCTGAGTGAGTGAAGGATTGCTGCTGGGTCATGGGGGCCGAGGCCCCAAAGTAAACACAGGTGTTGAGGAGGCAAGTGACTGGGGTTACCCCATCCAGTAGCAAAAGCAACACACACAGTCACGGAGAGTGAATAATACTTCAGCAAAACATATGGACCGCTGCAAGTTTGAGTTTCCCGTCAATTAACAAATTTCTTATCAAGCCTCATTTAGGAGGGATAACAAGAATTTCACTATTAAATGACGGTTATTAGTGGCTAATGACTAGGTATTAGGCTAACTGTGATCTAGCCATATGTTTTAAGTGTCTTGTTTTTGGATTGTGGTCAAGGCAGGTGGGCTCAGGAATTAGTAGAAAAAAGTAAAGGCATGTGAACAATCATCTGGCTTTCTTAAAAAAAGTCTAAGAGCATCTGTCCTATATGAAATTACTTTTACAGAAGTATATGTGCTGTTGTGCCAGTTAAAAAAGGGAAACACTGCAAAATAACTTAAATCTAAATTTAGAAGCTCTGTGAGTGTCAGTATAGCTGATTCTTGGATATTTTAGCTTTCCTAACTCTGAAAATTGAGATCTTTTGAGACCATCCTCATCAGAAAGACAACACTATTGGTTGTCTGTACAGATGCTTTAGATATTCTAGGCTATATTTCAGTTTTCCTGACAAGCGACCTCTTGCCATCATGTGAACAGAAAAACAGAATTGGTTATTTTTTATGAAAAATGTGCTGATTTTAACATGAGCAGCAAACATTAGTTGGAAAGGAAGAAGTAACATGACTTCCACAAGGAAATAGCCCTGCCTTAAAACAAAGCAGGGGGGTGTGCTAGTGAGGGACATGTTGTTTAAGGTACCAGTGAGACGCTGAAAAACAATCCAGGAAGTCCAGTTGGAATGAAAAAAATGCAGTTCAAGGCCTACAAGATGCCAAAGCATTAGAGTTTGAAATACTCACAGACAGGACTTTACAACTCTGGAAATATTAATGAAGTAAGCAGTAGAAATACAGCATTCATGTTACAAAATAATGTAGCTCTGCAGCAAAAGTTGAGCCAGGTTACATTTTTTTGACGGACTGGATCCATTCAAATGAAACAGGGCTCAAGTTGGTCTGAATGTGGCCTTATGTAGAAGGTTATTAGCATGGATAGGCATAAAAAAAATCATATGACCTCAAAACTAGAGACCAAGCCTCTAGCTAATAACTTTGGTTTCTTTTTAACTTTTTAACTTTTTCCAACCATGATGATTTTTTAAAATAAATGAAACCTTAATCATAAATTGCAGATTTTTTTTTAATACAATCAGTTTTGAGGGACTAAAGGAGCACTGATAAAGTGTAAATATAGCAACCCTAAAGTATTAGGTATTATCATGTATTTTAAAATAAATGTCAGAACCCAGCTGTAGAAAAAGATGCTCAGAGCTCAATACCTTGTTACAATAATAATATAATGGTAAATCAGATGCACCCTCCAGTCAAGGCCGGTAAGAATTGCAACACCTGCCATCAACTTAGCAGTGCTTCTCAGAAATTATTTCACAAATTTAGTATCTATGGCATGAGTCTCGGAACCAGAAACTGAATTCAAAATCAGTGTGCCTCTTGGATGTCAGGAACCTCCTATTCACTGTGTTACAAACTAGGGAGTGATGCTTTGTCCACCTCTGTTGGGGGTGAACAGCTGTTGCTGCACAGCAAAAATCCTCCAAGTGTGTTTACACATGTATAAACATAGCATGACAGTGAAATGTACTCAGCCATACCAAAACCCAGGGGCCTTCTTCCTGGGCCTCCTCAACTGATGTTTTAAACTATTTATTCTCAGTAATATTTACATTAATCCTATCATATATGTTCTGGTTTTTAATGCTTCCTAAAATGTTTTAGCTTTGATATTCTATTGTGTAGATTTAGGTGTATAAAAATAAGCAAATGTTTGACAATTCTTGTGATCTACTGATTCAGCTGAAACTGTAAAATGACACTTTACAGAATTGCTTTCAGGAATTGATATTCAGAACCAAAATAGTTTCTTAACAATTGCCCAGATCTTAGAAATCTGGAACCGGTTCCAGTTCAAAACCAGTTTTTGATACCTAATCTGACCAAGGTTGTCACCTAACCTTTTCATGTGATATGTAGAAATGGCATGTCCACGTGATGGTTTTAACTCACGCTGTACTACAGTTTATGTAACTGTAACATGATGCTTTTGAAGTGAAGGATATGTAATATTTATGATTCATCTCTTTGCTGGACTCAAAGACAATTTTGTTATTTGTTTGCACAGCGAAAGGAAGAGCTGAAAGGAGGAACTATACTTACTGAATAGAATGGTTAAAAAATTCAATATAGGGCGCCCGGTTAGCTCAGTGGCTAGAGCTGGCGAACCATGTACCAAGGCTGAGTCCTTGCCTGCTAGCGGCGCCAGGGTTCGAGATCCGACAGCGCCTTCACGTTGCTGCAATGTCCAATCCCACCTCTCGTCTCTGCCCCCTTTCCTGTCTGTCTCCAGCTGTCCTATCAAATAAAGGCATAAAACGCCGAAAAAAATATACTTAAAAAAAAAAGAAAAAAAGAAATTCAATATAGTACAATGCCCCAAGCCCCACTTTATGCGCAATTTCATCACCTTTGTCAAACAAATTTGATCTGTATCAGGTTGTATCCTCTTTCACACATGCAAAGATTTGTAACAGCAAGTAGTTCCCAGCATATTTAATGGAGCATCATTAAAAAGTTCTTTGAGGAACGGGGGGCAAGCATTCCTTCCTAATTTGTAGCCTTCGTTTTGCAAATAAATATTTAGCAACTGGACAAATGGTGTTCTCCGAGAGATTTTCATTTCATGACGGGCAACAGATGTCATGCTTTGAAATAATTTCTTCTCTTATTCTCTAGGCAGATTAACAGAGTGAATGTTTCATTAGCCTGCAGCTTTTGACGGTATGGCAGATGGGAACTTTCAGTAATACAGTGATTTTTTAAGAAACAACACATACTGTACCAGAATATTTTTCCTCAGAGTGCTTGGGAAAATGAATCTTATGGAAAATATTATTTTGGGCTGGTGGACGTCAAGGGAAATTCCACACAGCATGACAATTTACTTTATTTTGGGCTTTTTCTAAAATCCTCTGTCACCTCTGATTACAATGAGCTGAATGTATCAGTTACACATGTGCTACGCATGATATTCTACCTGAGCTTTCTTTTTGTAATGTGGCCACCTTGGCTCTTGGGGGTTGGGGAGATTGCAATATTGTGCATTGCCCGCCTGAGTAGTGCATGTTCTTGAATGTGTATCAAAGGAATCACTGTCATCTTTTTCATACTTTTTGAGTTCTTATTGAAGTAAAATTAGATGTATTCCATTTGGGGAACATATAGTACATCCCCTCTGTGTTCAGTGATGGATACTATAGTCCAAACAAAGGGGAAAAGGCAGTAAGATTGATGTTTTGAAATAAAATTTAATGTGTAGATTTGGATAGAGCTACAAGAAACTTCAAAGTCTTGGGAAAGAAATCTACTCCAATGTAAGTCCTAAAATGAGAGAACAAGCTCTCTCCCCGTCCGTCTGCCTTGCACATGTTAACAGTGCGGTTTCTTCCTCATCAGTTTCTTAGCTTACATTGTAATGCAAAGAAACACATATGAAATCATTTAAAAGTATTTTTCAACTAATTTCAACTGCTGATTGTGAAGAATGTCCTTAGCAACAAAACTCTTACATGTCTATTTCTTATTTCTGCGGATATACTGCTGGAACTATTCAGGAGTTGGAACAAACCAAAACTATAGAGTCATCTTTACACCCCAAAGTCTACAGCACTTAGAAGTACAAAGGAGAAGATGAGAGCTGACGAGCTCTATTATGTGGAAACCACTTCCTCCCCTTCATCGGGTGCAGTAGGCTATAATGTACTGGGTGTCAGTGAAAGCAAGGTGGTTTCTATCACATATGATCAAACATCTGAGACCGACTGAGTCCGAGGGTCCAGGATGTGAGAGGTAAAAAGTGAAAACATCCTCAGCAAGTCACTGTTGCAGAAGGTCAAGCAGTCACACGGTCTATGGGATGTAAAGAAGAGGAAATGACTCCAGGACCAGTTGGATCTAAAGATGACATGGTGGCCAGAATCAACAGTATATACATTCCTGAGAGTGCAGATATTATGTGGGCCTCACTACACATTGTAAGAGACGTGGGATGTAATCTCTACTGTGTTTGCAGCGCTGCTCTCCTTTACCACAGCCTGCAGTGTGATCATTTCGATATGTGAGTGATAAAAATGATTTGGGTGCACCAGTGAGTCACTCCAAGTGCTGACACTGAGGACTGACAATAGGGTCTGAAACGAACACCCAAGCAAAAATGTGAGTGGGGTCGGGGTAACCTTCCTGTGCTGCACAGACTATAGAGATTAGCCAACATGAAGAAAAAAAAAAACATTAAGATGTTGCACTAATTTAAATAATTCGATAAATTGGCTTGAAAAAAGCTGTGTCTGGTTTAGTGCAAAGATCGAGTGATGTGTGACTGAAAATGGTGAACATTTTCTGAGGCTGCACAGATCTATCAGTTTTGCTATAAACATGCGAGTTCATTGAATACTGACGTCCAAATCAAGTACTCATTCCTATCCTATGTCCTAGGTAAAATAGGTAAAATATAAAAAGAAGACGGTCTCAGCTTCTGATGGGAATTGGTAAAACTGAGAAGCCAGACGTTTTGCCTTTTTACCTCGACCTGTAAACTAATTTGAGAGACACAATCAACTTAACACTGTGCATCATTACATTCAAAGCCAAACTCTCACATCTAAGTCTGCTGCAATTCTCCACATTTGTAACCAGTTCTTAATATCTTATATCTATTGTATGAATGAATAGGAAACAAGGATTTTTTCAAAGGTTCAAAGGTTAATAATTGAATATTAATGCAAGCAGTAAATGCAATCAGAATGCTCCAGCACCAGACCACACCTGAACATAGTCATACTGCGTGTGAGCCGCTGCTATAAGCTCCAGAAACAGCGAGAGAGTAGACCTTGAGTTAGGATTATTTTTGTCAAAATAAGTCATAATATTTTTGGGTGTCTTAATGAAGCCAGTGAGTGAGGGCAGATGTTTCATTAATCGAGTCATTAATATGAAATATGGAATGACTTCTAAAATGTGGTCAAACGACAGCTTGTTATTTATTATCTGCTGCACCAGCTGGTCCTAAATTGGTGTACATTTTGATCTATGTGGTGCATGGTGGGATGTGGTGGCGAGCTTAAGCCTGGCAGGATGTGTGTCTCTGGACAGAGCTTGCAGGGGAGAGCTCCAAAGTTACACACCCGTCCAAAATCACAAAGTGCAAGGAAGGCAATTGGCTTGACAGCACATGTAATAGAGACTGCAAAACCTCGTCGCCCGAGGGCCCTCGCCAGAGTAGCAGTCGTGGAGAGTGGCGGGGGTTTGGCTGGCTAAAAATGAGCCTGGGATCAGCTTTGTGAGGCTTCTCATGTCAGTCACATCCACAATCTTATTTTCGCTAAGCATCTGGAGGTTGGATCCGCAGTGAAATGTATTCACTGTGCGTGTTCGTGGCACTGGTTTTACTTGGCACAGCAAGTGATAGCTCACTTTTAATATAGAGTAGAGAGTTAGAGAGCGGAGAATTCTTGAGGCAGACTGTAAAAACGCAGCAGCACAATGGACAATGAGCCTGGCTGTGGTTTGGACTATGGGGAGATCGCGGGGAGCCTGATGGAAACCTCACAGGGCTGCCGTGAGCACGCGAGGTCAGGACATATGCTGACATGGACTTCTGGGCCCGAGCCAGAGCTGGAGCAGAGAGGAAACGGAGCCCTCACGTCTGCTCAGCAGTGCTCCGCTGCTCCTCTTGTTTGTCTCTGGCTTAATATTAAATGTTATTCTTTTCCGAGATAAAAAAGCAAGACCGTCAAGACTTATATTCTTATATGGATGTATATCGTTTGTATTGAACAGAACACAACGTCCAACATCTGGCAGGTTGAGAGGTTCGAGCGGTTTGGAGTATCTAATAAAAGAACAAGCCCTGAAGTACTTGTGATATGACTACATATTACTCATTTTGAGCCTTTACCAGATCAATTTAGGGTCAGGTTTTCACATTTTAAGTAATAAAAGTTTATTTGATGGCTAAAAATCAAACTAAAACTTGACTTTTGTCAAATAAACTACTTATTTGCTGGTTGGATAACAACTACCTGAATGTTTTATACTTCACTCTTAGCTAAAACAGAGAAGATATAAGATTAGATAAGACTCTAAGGCTTAACAGATTCATGTATTTTACCAACTTAAAATCCGATGCAAAATTGAGAGCAGCTATAAGAAGCTAACCCTGCTCTTTTGCAACTATTTGTTGATTCTGACTACCCACTCAGCTTCCCCCTAACCAAACAACCGCACAACTGACTAAGCATCCCATTCATTCAAGTTTCCATTTTCAATCACATATTGAATTTCACTTATGTCTGATGAGAGCACCAGGTCTTTTGTTTGGCCTTTTTGTGATGTGCTGGCAAAGCCCCCCTTTCACAGCCAGGCTGTCAAGAGGAGCATGCTGTCCTTAAAAAGGAGACAGGGCAACAACAGGGCAACATCTGATTAGCATTCACAGCACTATCTTCACTCCCTTGGTATTTTATTACCACAGGTGCAGGGGCATTCATTGATCAGATGCACGCTACAGGCGAGGTTAGCCCTTAATTGAAAACAGCTCTATTTATACACCTGCAGGCACTAAAGGTCTCCAAGAGAGCACAGGGAGGTTGAAAAGAAGAGAAAGGAAGGGAAAAAAACAGAGCAGTGACGGAACAGAGAAAAAAAAAAGACATGCCTTGGGAGACATAGGTTAAGGCCTACAGGGAAGGCAAAAGACATTCCCAGAACAGCATGTCTACCCAGTGCCATGAGAGGATAAGTGTGCAGGTGCAGAAGCCTTAAGAGAAACAAAGAATACCATTTGTTAAATGTCGGAACAAATAAATGCAAATCCAAAGGCACGGTTCCTAAGCATAAACATCTTTTTTTTTTTATTCGGATGGATTTTTTTCTTTGCTCGTCGAAAAACAACTTCATTTAGTCTGTTTTAAGTACAGCTGCCAGCTTTTGCGGCCGCACTCATTTCTTCACGACACTGTGCTGATTGTGCTTCGGCAACTTTGCAGGTGGTACATTGCATTCTGGGGCTTGTGTTTTCACAGTGTGACAATAACAGGGGGTCAGGGGGTCAGTTTGGTGGAAGTCCAATCAGAAAACCACAGAGGAAAGAGCAATCTGCATTTAGACAGAGAGGGGGACACGGCTCAAGCTTGCCACTTTTGATGGAAAAAGTCTGCGAAAGCTGCGCTGTTTTTTTTCTGACTTGTCAAGGTCTTTTGCAAGATGTCAAATGTCCAAGTGTGGGGAAGCAATGAAGGCTGTTAATTTGTTCAAAACTCATAAAGGAAAAAAAAAAAAATAAAAGATGTCTGCTTATAGTCGCCTACAGGTTGTTGGGACGGAGGCAATAATCCAAACAGCAGGTGAAATGTACCCACACTTCACTCTCAGGTCACATGATGACAAAAGTGTGAGAAAATCTCAAAGAGAGCAGATGTATCGGATGATTATTTAAAGGTTAGATTTAATGTGAAAATTGTACATTCATTTACTATAAGCTGTCATTTACCTAGAACAGGATCACATTCGATATTAAGTCTTTTCCTTTTGAAATAACATAACCCCGCTGGTTAATTACCTTGGAGAGGGTTCAAAAACCACTCGCTGCGGTCGGGCCAGCTCAGAACAACAGACTGTAAAACTGCTGCGAGTCATGTCTCTGCCAGCACTGTCCGATTATTAACGGAGCATTTTCGTCCGTCTACTGTAAAGCTCTGATGAAAAACAAGGTTCTCTATAATTGATAATGGCAAAAATTACATAGTAGAGAGAGACAGGAGGGCTATTTTGAGACTATTTTGTATTTGAACCAGATATTTCATTTATTCTCTCCAAATTCCTCAAACAGCTTTTAGTATTCAAAGCAAAAATCAGTCATGACCTGGGCAGATGGAAAGCACAAAATATCTCTTCTCATTGTTTCAAAGTGATGTTTCTTTTGTACATGGTTCCTGTCAAATTCAGTATTAAAAGGCCAAAGGGACACAGCTCTGCTCCCTTATTACACTTGTGAGTGTGTACACTTGACACTTATTAAACACATGTGCCTGGTTAAGACGACGTTACATTGGTTTTGCACTCAATAGAAGTCCCAGTGTGGCTTTGTAATGGTTGTGGCAAAACTTTAAAGGAATCCTCCATTAAAATAAACTCATTTTTTACAAAATATTCACCCCTTGTACGCTTGAAAGGTGGCTCTGAGAGTAGAACTGAAATTGATGAATCGATAATTGAATTCACTTTTCAAGCAAACCTATTAAACATTCTCTAATTTCAACTTCTCAACTGTGAGGATTTGCTG
>NW_023339718.1:20102560-20103067 GCF_004916995.1 Morone saxatilis
GCAAATTGAAAGATAAACCTTTGACAGTTACAGCAGAACAGAAATATCAAAAAGCATCAAAACTTCTACAACTTCTGAGCATTTAGATGCTTTATTTTGCTGTGGCTTTATTGTAACTGTTCCAGACTCCAAACTGACTGCTGCCTTCACAAAAAAGCAACCTACGAACCATTTCAGAGCCTTTGAACCCAACATGGGCTGAGTATTTGAAATCCAAACGATAGATTTTCCATGGAGTTTTCCTTTAAAAGCAATCTGACTGGATGCTGTTAATGTGGACTTTCTGATCCTGCCTTCCAAACATAGTCAGGACTCTTACAAACACATTCACAGATCCCAGCCTTTGAAGCAGTCTCTACATGGATGTAGATCTTGGAGACGGAACAGACTGCTGTGTATATAACATCCCAATGTTCCCGTACAACATTTCCCTGGGTCCTGTTGGGACAAGATGAAAGGCTTTGTGGCCTAATATCACTGTAACTGCAGGTGTGGAGGCTCCCATTT
>NW_023339718.1:20103111-20117804 GCF_004916995.1 Morone saxatilis
GGGGGGGGCGGACAACAGCGAGACATCTGCACGTTTGGATAAGCATCTGAGGGTTCAATCAAATTCAACACCTAGCAGGTAAATGTTTGGATACCTCCAAAACCCTGTGTGTGTGTGTGTGGTGAATGGTCTTATTTGGAGTCTGTTCTGGCTTGTCATCAAAGGCGATACCACAACCACATGGCTTTATCAAGAATGAGAACAATATCTGTGTGATCACTTTCCTCAGGAGGGGCAGTTTATAGAAGACTCCATTTGGTAGTTTTGTCATCCAGCTTGTTTATGTTAACCATTTTTATTTTAATTTAGACAGATGGGCAGCCCTTGTTCAAATAAAAGGCTTGTGCGTGTAGGACATGGACTTGATGTATTACTCCCATTTATCCTCTCTTTTGTAAAATGCAATCATAAAGGATTATATAAGCTGCTCAAGCCGCTACCGCACCGGATACAACTATAAAAGATTCCCATTTTACGACCTGTCATGCTTTGATTAGCAGAGCAGAACTTCAGCCAAAAATGCATTTCACATTTGTCCCTAGGTACTTCTGCTGCCGCTCGCTGCAGGGAGACAGACATCCCATCTCAAAAACACAGGAAGAAAGAAAAAGATTGTTTGAAACTTTATTGTACATGTTAACAAAATGCACCTGAAACTTCAATTTTAGCAACATTCAGTGAGCTGGTTCATTGTTGGTTAGGATCACAAGGGTGCGGATGGTCAAATAGGCATTTTAGTCTTTTTCTTTAGCAAAAATACGAAATGTTTTGGGGTTGCAACTTTGCAAATTTGAGAATTTTCTGTTTTCTTTGTCATATATAAATACATTGAATACCTTTAGGGCCGGACAAAAACAAGCACCTTGAAGGCATCACAGTGGGCTCTAACAAATTGTGAAAGGCATTTTCTCACCATTTACAAACAATTTGCATCGATAATGAATATAATCATTAGTTGCAACCCAAAACTATTATGAGCTGTAAGCTAGCAACTGACACACCAACCGTGTGTGTTTCTGTGTGTGCGTTTGTGTTCAGTTCAGCCTCTGACTAAACACAACTCGCACTCTGTCTGAGAGTTACAGTTATGTCACATTCAAACTAACATTAGTACAGCATCGGCGAGGACCCTGACACTGACGGGCCCCGGCAACAACAACACAGCGCTGTACGATAAAACTGTTGAACCTGGCTCAACTATTCCTGCGCTGTCCAATCAAACACGCAAATGCACACTCCTGGTAGGATACCTGATAACAGTAATGGCATACTTTACAGCTTACAACTGTTTGCCCCACAAATGTTAAAACAAAGGATAACATGGCCTTTGTGATAACGCAGCCACACCAACTCAGCCGTTAGAGAAAAATACTGCTTGTTTTGGCCTGAACACTGATTTGTGCAATGGCAGTGCACAGTCCTATTTATTGTACAACACCTTCCAGTAACCCGGTACCTAAAGGGTCAGTGTGTAGGATTTAGTGGCATCTAGCAGTGAAGTTGCACACTCTAGGGAGAAAACTGAGGGTCACTGATTTAAAATATTGTTCTTTCACATTAAATCAGAAGTCAATACAACGGAACACTAACATAAAGGCAGAGGGCCGGAGAGTAACTTCTCTTCTCCTAGACCACATTGACTGATCCAATCCACTGACCGCATTCAGACTCTAAAACAGCTCGATTTTCAGAATATAACACAGCCTGCTGAGATTCTAGCATCTGACTGGTGGTTGGTGTGAATTTGTCTCCCGTGTTAGTCATACAGACGACATCTCAGTGTGCATGGTGTGTTGGTGAGAACTGGACTCACATTGGCCGGCTCCTGTTGTAGAAAGTGTTGCTCCTCGCAGCCTCCGCAGCCTGTGCAGCTGCTTTCTTCTCCTCAAATTCCTCCCTGCTCAGGACTGTGCCCTTGTGGCCGTGCTCCACCAGCGTACGGGCCAACTCCCTGCTCTGCGAGAGAAAAGAAAAGGAGAGGAGTCAGTCAAGGCGAGGGGACACGGCCTGCAGGCAGGGCTGAAGATTGTCAGATGTTGTCAGTCTTGAGTTTTGGCATGGTAAGCTGTGAATGCTGGGATTTATTTTTTCACTGCTCTTTTTGGATAGCACTTCAGGAGTGCAGCTAGTATTTTTTTATTATAGTTAAATGTCAGAAAGTAGTGAAAAATGCCTATCTCAATTTCCCTGAGCTCAAGGTGACGTTCTTTTTCTTGTTCTGTCTGCCAAACAGTCCAAAAACCTAAAAGATATTCCGCTTACAATGATATAAAACAGAGGACAGCAGCATATGCTCCCATTTTAGAAGCTGGAACCAGAGAATATTTGGCATTTTTGCTTGACAAATGAGTCAAACAATTACTTTTTCAATCCACTAACTGATGAATCAGTGGCTATTTTAGACAAAGGATAGATCCAGTTTCTGCAGCATCCTGGATTTGGTTCCAGCTCAGCCCTGACCTCTGAGCACTGACTGAAATGAAATTAGAAATTTTGTCAGCCAGGATTTAGGATTTAGGATTTACTCATTCCTCTGGCCTTAAGTTGAAAACTGTTAATTCACTCCCTTCCCAAAAATATGGAAGTGATAGCCGGATCTGCAACGCCACAAGCTTCAGATATAGTTTAGCTTTGTGGCTTTCTTGTGATTTTTCATCATTCATCAAGTGTATGTGTGTGTGTGTGTGTGTGAGTGTACGTGTCAGTGCCCCTGCAGGGATTGTTAGCTACATTACTCCAATCACCGTTTGCAGAGCCGCCATCATTAAAGCCAAGCCATAAAGTCATCATCTAAAAACCAAATCTTGCTGTCAAATCCTGTGGGTTGTCAGATCAAAGCTTCGGCCACATGTCCTCCTACCCGAAGCAGCCGGGCCTGCGTCCGCACCCGAGAGGAAAAGTTATATTTTCCTTCAACTTTGATGTGGCTCACCAGAAATGAGTCTCAGACATTTGCCGGTCCTAAAATTGGCCTGAAAATCATTGTCTTCATTTTCAAGGCTCATTGAATAAGTCTATGTGAATGAACTGCTTCTTTTGGTCCCCTCACCGGGACTTGGACTAATACGCTACTACGTCTATCCTGGCAAAAGCCGTACTGACTTTGTGAGAAAACATCTTTAACTACTTCACTTTTCTCAGTTTATAGTCATAGTTTGTTCGAACTAACATTATCCAGGAGAAATAGGTTCACAATTAGCTGATTTATCAGAACTTGGAGGTTATCAGCATGACTGCACAGGTTAGATGACCTGTGCTGACTGTGTTGTGCCACAACACAGGGGTGATTGAGTTTGATAGTGATTGACTGCAGCTGATTATCAGGCCAGATATGAGTTGTTCTCTTCTCTGTGTGGACACAGGTGTTCAAACAAAGTGGTCACTGCAGCGGCAATGGATATCATTAGCGAGTGTGCCACCTGCTGGGCAAAGACAGGACTGCCAATGTCTGGTGAGCAGGTTCAGTTCAAGTCTATTTGGAATCTTTGTATAGCCGCTAGAATAAATGTAAGAGCAAAAACCTGAAGAGAGGAATGAAAGAAAATATGATTCAGAGTTCCTCTGTTGACAATACGATTTTAAATTTACAGCCTGGAAAAAACATATATAGATAGATACAAATATAAATAAGGTCTTTGGTCATGATGAATACATTTCAGGTACAACAGCATTTGCAAAAGTGATAATTAAGACTTCTGAATCCTTAAAACTAGACAATTTGAGTAATTTCAATGCTTTTTCAGGACACATAGTCTCAATGTATTAGCATAAATGATCATACCAGAGTAACTGTGGTTAGGATATAAGACCATATTGACAAAGTGGGTCTAATCAGTACTTGTGGTGCACTCTAAAGAGTATCACTCAGACTAATGTAGGAGCAAGGATTTACTTACACTTCATGGTGTCCTTCAGGCTTTTCAAGTGTCATTTTGTAATAACATTTTTGTTGTCTCTATTGCTTTAATCATATGAGTGAGGCCTGATATAAATATTCATTTCCCTTACTTTCTCTCTTTAAATGACTGGTCTGGTGGGAGCTGCTCTGTAAGCCCATAGTTTAAACCCCTGTTGTCAAACCTGTGCGTGACTGCCACCTAGCGTGCAACCACAGAAACTACAACAACCAAACTTACCCCCATGGCAGGTTCACTAAATTTAACACAGCAACATTCAATGCGAGCTAATGAAAACTGGCCAGAACAACGACGAGAATATAAGAACTCAGTGTGTATTTTTTAAAACGACCAATTTAAAGCCAGCCTACATATAACGCACCAACACATCAAGAGATGGGCCGGACTCATTCAAAATGTTGGCAGGTGTGTGTGTTTACCTTGTGCATCGGCAAGAAATACCTAACTCATTAAACGTCCATTAAATCCATTTAACAATCTCAAGGACACTATGCTCAATACGGCAAATACTCAGTAAACGGCAAATATTAGTTAACGAGTAAACTCTGGTTGCTTGCTCCATAATGTCCTTACTAGATACTAGATCGTCAGTTGTCAGTCAATAAGAACGGGTTGGAGGATTTGGTACATGCCGAAGTGAAGAAGGCGCCATGGTCATTCAGAAAAGTCGAAAGTTGCATTTTAATGTTGTGCACTGTTGCAGATTGTCAAAGATAACCTTAAAGTGGCAGCTTAGTGAATGCGGTTCTGACGTGGTGTACAAAACAGAGCGGAACCAGAGTTAGCTAACGTTACGTATCAATATAGCTAACACTCACTTTATAAGGAGTTTGAATAGTTTGTACCAGAGTGACTCACTTTTAAGTAAAATAAATCCATTGGGGTGATTTTGGAGTCGAGATAATCTTCGTAGACTTTAAACTGTGTTAGAGAATCGTGGACACGAGCGACTGCGTTGTACTCCATCTTCACGCTCTGTTGTAAACGGCTGCTATGGCAACCGCTCATAGTAGGAAGCGGAAGTCAGTACACTCACGTCCATATATGTCTTTGCTCATGTCCCTCAAATGCAGCAGGAGTATCCATTACATTCACTTGCGGAGAAAACTACAATATTCAAATAATTCGCCTACTAAAGGCCAACGAACGGTTGTTCATTCCACAGCACAAATAGATTCAATAAATAAATCATACAGAAGTTTTTTATTTTTATTTTTTTTTACAGATTATTAAGGTGAAATTGAAGAGAAGCAAATGGGTTACTGCAGCTTGGCAGGGCAATTAAAATAGCTAGTGCCCTAAGTGTTGTTTTACAGTAAAATCATAGGCCTACATATCACATATCACACATCTTATCTTCCACAGAAGTATTTTTTTTCCTCCAGGTATTTCCCCCATACATTGCAGCCACAGCAGATTTGTATTACCCTGTGTGAGAGAGCGGACTCCTGAAGACCCCTGAACACCATAAACAGCAACATCTTTCTAATTTACATTGTACTGAGGTTTAGTGCAGCAGCTAAGATGTATAGGCTGTTACAGTAGAACAAGGCTAACTGTCTTCACAGGTCCTTTCTGCTTCTCGTCAAAATCATATCCAGGAGTCATATTCTGCTTCCACAGATCTCAGCTGTCTAACACACCTTGCAGGAAAAAAATGTGTTTTGAGGCGAGACTGAAAGTGTGAACTGTAAAGTGCAATAAAAAGTGGCATGTTTTGTTTCTTTGCTCAACAGTGGTTGCTTGTTAATAGGCGGAGCATTGTGCTGTTGCTATGGTCGGATTGGGTCCTTCCTGGGTAAACAGCATTTTGCAGAGTCTAACTGTCCTCAGGTCTTTTTCTATAAGTTTGCCACAGGTTTATTTTTCAAACCCCTGAGGGTGAATGATGACTTCTACTCTAGGCCCAGAGACAAAGCCTTCAGGGTCTGTAATATAATATGTTGCTCCTATCTCTGTGATCATCTTGTGAGTGTCTCCTCATGTTGGGAACAACTGCGTAGCGGCTTAATCCAAGCATGTTTGTGCAGAAGTAGATTGTATTAGGCGTTTGTGTGAAGTCAGTTACCAGTGTCTTCATTCTGTATGTCCCTGTTCTGTACGTTGTATGTACCTTGATAAACTTCCCACTAACTCAATTTACCAACATCATTGTTGGGGCCTAAGCGGATAATGTACGAGATGACAAAGTTATCCAGTCCCATGATGTCAGTCCCTACATCCTGGCAAAACTACACAATTTGGCACCTTTGCTGACTGTAAAATACAGAATAAAATGTTCAGTGGGAATGTTCTCGGCTCCATTTGCAGAAATACTGTGACTCTTGGCCGTCATTATCATCTTTTATTATCATTTTGTTTAAATTTTCTCATTCAGCATGACTTTTAATGGCTGTGCAATGACGTGCACGGAAAATGAGGTAATGATTAAAAATGTTGTTATGAATGTGCTCTCGTGCAACAGCCAAGTAACTTATGGCCAATGAGAGCATATGCAAGACAGACAAATAAGACAAATGGAAGAGCTGGTGGGCAGAGGAGTAGAGATGTAAGTTGGTTAACGAGGGAATCTGCTCCTTCAAGATGAACCTTAAATATAGACTGTCACGCAAGCTTCATCTCATTTCTCAGGTCTCCGAGTGTTTTCTTACGTAGAAATGAAGACCCACTTCATTATTTAACACCAATATGAATAATACACGCCAAACCTCTGTTGTTCTTATTCTGTGTTGAACAATCTTTTTCATGGTGTTTACTCTTTCTCACTGAACTCACATCACCTGTTTTTCTAATACTTACACAGTTCGGTTGTGTTGCCCAGAGGATTGACATTCAGCACAATAATCACTTTTATACAGTCCTACTGCTGCTGCTGCGATGCTGTTTTTACAAAGAATGATGGATGAATCGCTCACACATTGAGGAGTAAACAGAATAATGCATTCTTGTAAATGTATCTACTACAGACATTTAGCCTTGCTGTTCCTGCAAATACCAGCTAGAGCATGTGTAAATAACGAAATGCTTAAATTCCATTAAGCTGCTTCAGTTTCTGGGTCCTGGTTTTGTGCATGCAGGTTCACTGTCTGTCATAGCTTACTGGGACACTTAGAATAGAATGGAGCCATTATTAATGTTATTAGTACCACCTGTGCGTTTCCTAATATGATGAGTCAAGAGTCAAAATTTCTGCTGTGAAAATTGTCCAGTCAACAACACAGTCAGATTTTGTCAACGTCTGTGTAACCAGGGATAGAACTTTTTTTTCCCACATATTTTGAAGAAAGACTATGTACGTTTAAAAGAGGAAATAACACAAGGCAGTAGTGCTTTAATGCTACAAAACAAAAAATAAAATTAGATCAAACTTCTGTGACTATAGCATATTTGTAATAACAAATACAGTATACATAGAGCCTTGGGCATGACAGGAATATTATTGGCCTTTTGACACCAGCCTACTGCTTCTGTTTTCTCACAGTTCATGAGTTTGGATTAGAATTCCAGCTAAATGCCTTAAATGTCATCTAAATCTGCCTCTCATACTGTAGCAAAACATAATACCTCATCTAATTGTTGTTCCGGTGAGCGGAGCATTGCATAACAGCATAAATACAGCACAGTCAGTGAGCTGGGGGAGACGAGGATAAAATCTTCATTCAGCTGGTTTCTGTTTCACACAGAATCGATACATACAATTTTACATTATGTGATGTGAAGTCAAAGAGGCTACTGGAAGACGTGACTGGGTGAACACAAGTTCCCCAAAAAAGGAGAAATAATTGTAATGGAGTATGTGATTCTAAGATGCATAACCTCTCGGGAAGTAATTACTCTTATCTGGATTCAGTACCCTAGAAGAGTGCTGGCCCCCTGTTGATTAAGCCAATCAGTAACTCTTTTTGTGGTTAGTTACGCTAACCTAAATCTAATTGGTCAAAATGAATTAGAAACATTCCTCTTTTTTTATCTTCTTCTTTCTTTCTTGTGCCTTTCCCTCCCGCCCAGTTTGCAAAGCACCCAACTGAGATGCCTATCCCTGAGGGGGCGGGCCCACAAGGTGGCAGCTTCATGTAGTTCGGGCTCTGGCTAGCCCCCCTTCCAGATCTGGCTCCAAGATGGGGCCCGGTTTCCCTTTTACAGGCAAGGTACTGCAGCTCCTTCTTGGATGATTGGTCATGATAGTGCTAAAAACAGAAATGCATCCTCAATCAACCAGGCCTGGATAAATTGAAAAAAAAATAACCTATGTAAACTTATTCTCCAGTTGTACATATGAAGCAGTTATTTTGGTCCTATATTTTTGCTGAAATAAACAATTTTGATGCATTTTGTGCTGTTATAATGCACAAAATATGCAGTCGGATGTCACTTTTCACTGTTTCTACAGTCTGTCAGAATGTGCTTAACAAATATGTCTCCAGTCAACAAATGTTGAAAAAATTTTAAGGTTTTCAGTTCTGGGGAGAGTTAGCTTCCTATCATGTTTTGCTTTTTAATTCAAAAAAGAGACAGATGGTAATTACAGTCATAATTGATAATTATATACATTTAGAGCAGTCATTTTGTACACACTTCCATGAAACTGGACTTGCGAGGACCAAAGACAAATTAAAAAATAAATGTTAATCTCTAGTCTGCAGGTGGCAGAGTATGACGTCTGACCTCCTCTTGGAAGAGAGCAGGAAAAAAAGAAAATATCTCTTATTGTGACATAGAGACACAAAATGTTAATGAGGCTAAATGTTGACTCATTAGATACAGTGGAGGAGGAACCCCACTGATGCTCACATCTAAAAGAAGATGGAAAATGTTGGTCAGTAATCAGTGCTCAGGCCTGTTTTAGACTAAAGTGAAAACTTTCATGACCTCAGAGGATTTGGAGAACATCAGCCAACACAGTCTTGTCAGCACACACACACACACACACACACACACACACAACCACACCTGTCTTTCATTAGTTGGCCCCTGTGATTCTGGACCCTTTCTGTGACCAATTCCTCTTCTTTGGGATTTCAGTGCAATACAGCACAAATGTCTAGTCTTAACACCTTAACCTGCAATGCAATTAAGCATTCATTAAAAGAAGGTTGTCTCTTAAAACTCATCCAACATATAAATACACCAGTGAGCAGAATCTCTCTGAATGTTGTCATATACAACATAAATACGGAGTATCCACTGATATATTTGTTTTTTAATAGGAATTTTACATAAAAACTCTTATTCATACATACAAGTTTTTATAAAAAAAAATGTTGGTACAAAAAATATTTCTTTGGATTGTGTATGAGGACCACACAACATGATGACAACACTGAAGATCCTTAAAAACAAACAGCATCAAGATATCTACAGTTTATCAGGACCCCAGAGCATGTAGCTTTTCACTTTGCCTAGACAAACACTGGGTAACACTTGGTAACAGTATACTTTTCCGCTGTATTAACCTGTGTATTAACCTTATGATAACAGCATTTTACTCTTTTTAGATGTTCAGTCTTCCCCTATATGATAGTGGTCTTCTGCTATAATCTTCACCAACAAGGTTTAGTTTAAAACTGTTGAATACATTGCCGGGTTAGCTCCACAACTCTTTCAAGATTTCAATAAAAAAAAATGCTGGAAAGTTAGATTGTTGTTTAAGGAACAAGAAATGTTTTATCTTGCAAGATTCATAATGAATATTTTTTTCTTACCATTTTCCTATTTTCGCATGAACTGAATGAAGGTTGTCATTTAGTGTATTTTTTGGAAGATGTGGTTCAAGGTACAGATTTAGAATTTTCCAACATCTTTTATCATACAAAACATTTAGATTGTAAGTCAGCCTTAATGGAGCTTTGTGCACTAAGTAGTTCTGCACAGGCTCAAAACTGAGACCTGAACCTGGGCCATACCTGCATCACTAAGATCTGACAGTGACTGCACTGCCAAATCTGAGACCCAAAGCTGTATTTTTGCCTTATTTAATCCATCACTGACAGTTAGCTTGGCAGGCTAATGCAGGGCACACTCTTCCCTCATTCCCTCCTGCCAACGGGCATTGCATATCTACTTGCAACACATGGCACACATGGGAGCAGATTATTAGCACAGTTAGACAGAGAAAGACAGAAACATAGTAATAAATTACATTTGAAAATGACCTGACCTAAATCCAGGCCATGCATGTGGCTTCACACGACAATATGGCCTGAACCTGACACAAAAACCCAATACTTCATCTGCACCTGTCATGCTCCAGGCAGGTAGCAGAACTCCAGCTCTGAGTGCATAGCCAGAAACAAACTTTATAACTCTTAATTCTTATGTCAAATACAAAGTGTATAGATACATGTTTCTTACTTTTACACTTTTTGTTAGAGGCTTTTTTGAAGTTATGCAGATATTTGAGATTTCCATACTGTCAAATATATGTGACATTTTCCCTTTGATTAATGCACAGGTTCTGACAGTGGAATATGATCAAAGCTGTTTGACAGATTGTCCATTTGAGTTTCTTTGAATGCTTCTGCAAAATGTACGCCAAGCTCAAGTAATTCAAACAATCAAATTAAAGACAGCATTTAATCTATAGTTCAGGCTCTTGGGGGAAGGTAGGCCTTGTACATTACAGCCAAACCCTGCCTTTCTCCCCAGAGATGTCTGTATGTTCCTGCATGACCATTCCACGGCTGTTTGCCATCTGATACACCTAAAGCTTGAACCTTCACCAAAACAAGTGACCGCTCTTTCTCGGCATCTTTATCCCTGCGGTGACGGCCGTGCGTGCTCCTCCTGGGTGGAATGCCTTGAGGTCATGACTCTGGATTTTTTGGGGAGACAGCCGGTTGCTAAAATGATAGTTTTGATGGACAGTTTTCTCCCTGATCCTTCACAGCTGTCCAGGAGGAGGGGAGAGTCTCCAGAGAACCAGTCCTCGTTTTCATCTTGATTTTCACAAATCTGGTGTTAGGAAAGGGGGCAGTTGGTCAGTGTGTTTGTTTAGGCAGGAGACATGTTTAAAGCACTTTCAAAGCCAGGTTTGAGAGAGTCAAAAGTGGCAATAAATATGCCATAGAGTCAAATGTATCACATCATGTATCATTCAACCAACAGGTTTTCACTGTTTAAAGCTGAAATCTATAACCTATTTTTGCATGGTGGAGTGTGTTTTTCTGGCTTTTGAGCTGCATTTACTTTGTTTTTTAACAAAATAAAATTCAACAAGTCAATTTAAACCAGAGCCGTCATGCACAACATAATTCAACTAAATACAAAATCTGTGTCATCCCATTCTACTTTGGTTCATAAGTTCATCACTTTAGGGACTGTGCAAAAATGTTTCAACTTTTTTTAAATGCAAAGCTTCCCTAGCTTATTAATACTTGTTTTGAACCCTCCCTTTGAGTTAGTTAAATTAGCAAAGCCTCCCCTCTCCGTAATATCTCTACTCACATGGGAAAATTAAGGTGGCAAGTAAATAATGACTATGCTCAATCTGTAATAATCATAAAAATACACTCTTATTCTGTTTCTCTACTAGTTTATTGTGATGAGTAAAATAAAGCCCTGATATAAAGACATGATTGTTTGTCTTCGATATTATTATTTTCATCTCATTATAAAAACCCATTCAGACAACCCTCATTTTAGCAAAAAGAAAAACACATAACCGTTCCATTTTCGTACAGTCCCTTGCCAACTAACAAATGATGGAAGACATTACATGGTCAGCTGAGGACATTTTCATTCAGCTAGCAAGATAAAACAAAATTTTTCCATCTTTGATGTAGATTTCAAGAATATGCAGAAAGTTATGGTTATTTCAGCTTTAACAACATCTGGTTTCAAAAAACATTATTTTCAAGCTGGGTCACTGCTGAAGTTCACAATGTACAAAAATGATAACATAAAACAGGACAATCAACCCAAGTGGAAAGACAGCTCCCAACCATGATCATAATATAGAAAAGCTCAATCGTTGTACCTGGCAGCCCTTTGAGGTTTTTCATACACTTCATAGATACCCGGAATGCTTTGAATGTCATAAATGACCATTGTCAGTTTGAGCATGTCCATTACTTATATGTCCAACGTCTCTGAACCTTGTATCCCCCAGATAGAGCCAAACCCTATGAAATCTATCCAAACCGGTATTTGGGCCAGTACTTGACCTGCGTACGTCTTGGTGCTGTTCCTGCATGGACGTTAGCCTTCGCCAGAGGAGGTTTGGGTGGTAGTGGCGGCGGGGCTTTCCTCCTCTCTTTGCTCCTGTCTGTGATGGTGAAGCCTCGCTCACTCTTGTCGTACAGGCTGACCCTGGGCAAAAAGTGGGTGGAGACATGCTGGGATTTGACCCGCGGGCTGGAGCCCATTTTAGCCTTCCCTCTCTTATTGAGGGCCACAAACCACTCGCGACCAGTCCTGTGGTTCCTGTGGATTACTGAGGCGTAAGTGTTGTAGCTGTTCTCCTGGAAACGTTCCCTGAATTTACAGTCGTCTGTGAACCATTCCTACAAAAAAAGGGAAATATAAGGTTTTAACAAGTGTTACCTCTTACCCCTTTCTCTTTAATCTAATGGAACTCAGCAAGAAAACTATAGTTCATTGGTTTAGATCAGTCAATAGGACTATTAGTGATTAATTTTCAATTAACAAACCTTTAAATATGTTGAATTTGTAAGTCGTTCCACATGTTCCATGTCTGACTTCACGATACTGGATATGTCCACATGTAAACAAGGCTCAGCTCTGGAACATGTGGGAACTCTGTTTGCATGCTACCATGTAACCTAACCCTGTGTTTCTCTTGTTAACTGCTGCTAAGATAATTGGCTTTAAGTCTGTGAAAGAAAAAGTAATGGCTGCTATTCCTTTACAAGAAAGCTCCAACCAACAAGCATCTGGAAGCTGACCTCCACCTGATTCTCCCTGCTGATGCAATTTTATTTCCTTGTTAATACTGATCTGACACAGGGGCACACACATACTTATACACATACTGCTACTGTGAGAAACTTTGTGAACTTCTAGACTGTCCTTACGGTAAGAGCAAGAGACACTGCATCATTGGTATGGTATTTGTTTGTCTTTAAAATAACAATTATATCGTTATTAATTATATATACATACAAAATACAGGTGATTGGATATTATAGAGTACAACACATCAGAGTCTGTGGGCCTAAATCTGCTGTGGGCTGTAGTGCATCACCAGCAATGCTATAAAATGGAATTAGCATATTTGATGTATTCAGGAGATATAACATTATATTTTCTGAAGTGGGTTAAACAATTTCGACACAGTTTTCATCTGACCCACTGCTCCTTCCTCCTGACCCACTGTGTTTCAATAATTTCCTGAGAGATGTAAAAGATCTTAAACAGAGGATGAGATGAGGCTATTTCAGCTCTAGCATCTCGTTTGCGTGGGCAATGGCGTCGATGCTAGCTTCATGCTGCTATACCACAATTCAAAAACGGGATGTAGAATGTTCATTCATTGAAGCTTCCCGTTTTGTGCCTTAAAATATCTCGGGTGGGAAACTCTGACATGTACCCAGGGATGCCTGCTTTCTTGCTGCAGCATGACTTCCTTGTATAACCTCCTGCCATTCTGAAATAAAACAAACTGTTCTGCTTTGCTGAAGAGTGAAGCATAGCAGAAAATGATGCCATTAGAGCGTTTGGTAAACATGCCAGTCACAAGAGAGTGCGCTGCATCCGCGGCAGAATAGTACAAACCTTTAAGTTATTCAAAGTGACCGACTGTTCCTTTTGGCTGTTGTTTTTAAAAATGATTAGAAAGCTGTACAGACCTCCCGAGTCACTGCTATGGGTGGATTGCAATGATTTAACAGAACGCTACATTTGAGCAACATACCAGCTCTGGTAGCAGTCAGGGAATTACACATTTGGAAACAAATCCATTGAAGCATGTATGAATGTACTTGCACACAGGCACGTATGCACACATGAACACACACATACACACAAGCACGCATACCAGGAAGGAGCTTTGGCCCCTGCTGTGTTTCATAGGATTTAATGGCTGTAGCCAGATTCCAGAGATCTTATTGTTAAAATCATAATGCTTGTACAGCTGTTTAACCTGGCTCTTGCCCTGCTGGATTGGTCACACTCTTTTAAAGGGACCTTTCCCATGATCCTCGGGGGTTAGCTGTATCGAGGGCAGAGGTGGAAAGTTACTGATGACTAACTTTTTTTCCTCTACCCAAATATTTCTTCACAAATGTGTCCTTTTTATTCTTTTAAAAAATGTTAGTCACTAAAACGGAGACTACAAACTGAGCAAGGACCACACTCTGCACAAACTTTAATGACTAGGTTTGTAACTGGTTGAAAAACATTGTGTCTAAAATAAGACTTTTTAGCTTTTTGACCCGATGGTGGCGCTAGATGACAAGTCAGGCGATCATCAAAGTTACTTCATCCACTGAAGGACATAAATGTCAGTACCAAATTTCAATGCAATCCATCCAATAGCCGTGAAGACATTTCACTCAAAAACAAAAATGTAATCCTGCTGGGGGCGATAGATGGAAAGTCAGGGGTTCAACAGAGTCAGTAGGACCCATCCTCTGGAGACCAGGAATGTCTAAAATTGTTGAGATATGCCACTACAAATATACACTAAAGCCTGCTAGGACCATATTATAACTCTACTCTTATGTAGACTAACTTAAGGATCTGGGCTTGTAATTAACTGATTGGGAAAGGGATATAAACTCTGTAGCTATATGATTTCTCTCTCTCTCCCCCCCCCCC
>NW_023339718.1:20117809-20120682 GCF_004916995.1 Morone saxatilis
CCCCCCCCCCCATCCATCTCTCTCCCCCTCACTTGGTCACTGTTTGTTCAACAAATGCAGGTAACCCTTTGACCTTTCAAAAGATTATGTTTGTGATGGCTTGCTGAGGAGGTCAGGCAGAGCAATGTGCATCTGTCTCCTCGTCTGTTATTCAGCCAATAAATTGGCACTGTGAAAACATCTAAATATTAAATATGACAGACGATGCAACAAGATAAGGTTCAGGGTGTCACCTGACACCCCAACGTGAGGCCCGAGCCTGTCTCTGGCCCCCGAGGTTTACATCCACCTCAGATCATCAAGGCCGTTAAATAGCACAGTGCAGCTGTAGCCACAGATTGGAGTTTTAGTTATACAAATATTTCTCTGAGGCAGAGCTGCTCCGGAGGCAAAAATAAGCCCCAACTGCAATGATTGGAGCCAGAAACAGAGTGCAAAGTATCAACAGTAAGTGGTAAGGCAGTACTGCAAAAAGAAAGTTGAAGGGTCTGCTATCAGCTTCTAGAGGTAGCAAAATCTCATATGGCACGAAAAACATTAAAAATGAAAGACTTTAACTCAAGGTCCACTTAAGGTAAAACTATGCAGAGCTATGCAGAGCTTTTAACCAGTCCACCAATCAGTTAGTTCTCATGGAGCAAACTCCAGAAGAATACACCAAAAAACCAAGAAAGGCTGTAGGTTGCAGTTGAAAGTTCTACAAACATAGTAGTATATAGTAAGCAGAGAACCTTTTTGTAGTAGTTTGTATTAGTTTGAACTACTGAATTATTTTTTATGCTCAACACATTGACTGTTTTGTTATACTTATGATGAAAAAATGTGTCCTGAGGCTGATGCTGGTAGAAAGGTTTGTCTAAAATGAAAGGGGCTCATCCTGGAGGGACCATGAATGTGCTCAGTAACTTTCAGTCCATTAGAGTTTGATTTTGTGTGGACATTTTGATCTGATGTTGGTGCAGGAGCGAAGGACAGGGGTGACCAAAAATTCTTGGTTTAGATCAAAGGTTTTATTAAACGTGTGAAATGAGATAAATCGAAAACTTGGTGTAATCTACATGTTGATATCAGCCCATTCATTTCAGGTTACCCAGGAGACATTTCTCATAGTAGCTTTAATTAGCAAATACAATGACTTCTACGTAACTGGCAGTTTTTTGTCATGAGAAAGAGTGCTTATTGTTTTTACGTTTCCTATTTTTTGGAATGTGTCTAATGTTATCATCTAGAAAAAGTGTCATTTAGGCCCCGCCCGCTGACATTTAACACGACCAATGAGATTATTCCTGCCTCTGACACTGAGATTCACAACAATCCCAAACGAAAGGCAATTTATCACAGAAAACAAGGTAGACTGTCTTTCAGCTGTGAGGAAGAATCCCCCATGCTAGCGTGCCCTTGAGCAAGGCAGCTTCAGATGATCTGTAACTAAAGCTGCTCTGTGCTCATTAGGATAAATAATGACTAAATGGAAGTATTTCCTGTTGTCCTTCACTGCAAGGTTAATCTTTCTATTAATGATGCTGCTTCTTGGATTCCTCCCTTGCCGCAATGCTGGAACCTGCGAACAGCTCTGCTCTAAGGGCATCAACTTCAGCCTGATTGAATTTACTGAGGGAGTCGTGCAGACACAACAAAAGCAGCCACAAACATCAGACGGTCGACCTTTGAGTTGGTGCAGGAGGAGTGGATGCGGAAAGTTGGACTTTCATTTGTGACATTTCGACAGTTTGCAACGGGAGATGAAGCAGCAGATGAGAGCGGATTGCAGACATGTTGGACCACAAGAAAGAAAATCCCACTGAGTCAGACTGTGGCTGTGCATGACAAACGTCCAACAGAACAAAAATGATGATCGGGTTTTAGTTTGAGGCAATACCCCGCAGTGTGCTGTTTTGCTTTGTTGTATTGTTTTCTGTTATTATCCATGTCTGCTCAGTTTCGGTTTATTTTTAAATCTTGTTTGGCATGTGCTTTGACCCTGAGAAAGTTAGTAACTTTCCTGCTCACTTACATAAGCTGCAATGACGACTGAATATGTATGTGCTGGAGGAAAAGCTAACAGTCGCATTGGTAGATTTCAAGCAAACTGTGGCTTAAAGAAAGACGCCTCATCACTCCCCGCTGACAGGGTTTCATGAAACAATACCGGGAGCTGGGGGGGCATAAATCGCTGTTGCTCAGCATTCACACTCACAGCAGCTCAGCTCAGACTCTCCGATTGTTGCCTGCCTGGCTGATTGTTTACTCAACATATTGATCTTCACTTCGTGGCTCACTCCTCTGTATATTATCAGCTATCCCAGACAGGACTTAATCTGCTCTTCCCATTAACACATGCTAATAGGGAGCCGCTTCTATCTATATGCCTGCCAAGGCTCCCACAGATGACTCGTCAGTGTGGCTGGCTGCTGGCTGGCTGGCCGGCCAGCCTGCTCACGGCAGCTGAGGCCAAGCTCGCTGTGGGCAGGATTATCGGCTTACTTGTGTGTTCTGGGGGGATTTTTTGAAAGTTCTGTTCTGAAAACTGTGGCTAAAGTACAGCACTATGCCATAGACATGCTGATTGTCAGATTTGGGGTCTTGTTATGCGGCCATATGCAAAGCGGACAGTAATAATTAAAAAAATATACGCTGCACTAGGCAAGGTTTTGTAAACTTTCATGAGTCCAGAAGAAGATGGAGTCCAGCAGAGAGAGGCATCGTATCAGTGGCAAATGAGATGCAGATTCACAGTATTTGGCCAAATTTAATTCCAGTGCCAAGTATGGACACTGGAAAGAAGTTTGCTCAGAACACAAGAAAGGGTTCAAATCAGAGGTAAACAATATGAAACTTTGGGCAAGGAAATTCATTCTTGATCTTGGGAACAG
>NW_023339718.1:20120782-20137744 GCF_004916995.1 Morone saxatilis
TGGCCATTAAACTTGCAAAAAGTGCAAAAGCCCCTACCTTGTGCCAGTGTTTGGTTTGTCCATTCTGGGCTACAGTAGAAACATGGCAGTTCAACATGGCAGACTCCATGAAAGATGACCCATTCCCTCTGTAGATAAAAAAAAGGCTCATTCTAAGGTAACAAAAGCACAACAAATCTTATTTTCAGGTGATTATACACTAATGAAAACATCAATGAATATAATATTCAAATTCTGCCCATATTCTGCCAAAATGTTACACACTGAACATTTAAGCAATACCACAGTGTAGAAATAATGTCTGATAAATGTAGTGGAGTAAAAAGTATAATATTTTCCTCTGAATTAAAGTGTAGTAGAAGTATAGAAGTATATGTATAAGTATATATATACCAGATGATATACAATGATATGGAAATTCTCTGCTACTGCTACACAACTCCTGTATTATCATAATGTTGCTCTGTGTCTGCCTGATGTTGTAATCGACAACTGTTTGCTAACTTTTTAGCATTACCAACTCTATAAGGTGAAGTGTGTCAGGATATGTGACCGATAGAATGTTTTGCAGCTCTTCTTCCCCTAAATTACCCAACAATCATTTTCCCTTCAATAAACAAAACCCATCATAGGTAATTAATTAAACCTTTTAATTGTTATTTCAGCTGTATGATTGGCCAGCAACATTGCAATCAACACTTGTTATCTACGAAGTGTCACTTTAAAATAACATGTAGTATCCCTGCACTTCCGGAGTGTGTATTTGCTGCGGGTGAATTTAAGAGTGCAGGGTGATGAACAGAAGCAGTTTGTGAAGTGTGTGGGATACTTACAGTGGCGTGGAGCCGCCCTCTTTTATTCATGGCCAAGAATCTGTTACTGTAGACCCCTTTGATGCCGATGACCCCCTGAGAAACCGCAAAGAGCTCCAAGACACCTGGGTGGACAAATAACATGCTCTGATGATTGATGGATGACAGAGTGTGTATTTACTCTTCATCATCTTATGTGTCTCTTCTGCTGGGTAACAGAGTTGGGTGTGAGCTGCCCTGCTCAGTTATCCAGTTCAGCTGCACCTTTGGCCTTGTCTTGATCTTACAGTATGTTCGTTTAGATCATTCGGGTGAGTATAAATTATCGGGGCAATAAGCAGTTTATATCTTTATCACAACCTTAACACAGTTGCTTAACCTGAATAATCCTTAATCATGCTTTTTAGTTGCCTGAGGCAGATACTGTCAGAGCGAAAACAGAAAATCATTGAACCTTTTGCACATCTGTCTTTTGCCTATATGGTTGAAAATATAATCTGGCCATCAGTACTTGTCTTCCAAAACTAGAATTTTTTTAATAAAATGCATATGAACATAATTCTTGTTCTACACTGGCACCGTGACTCTAGGGTGAGTTAGGGTGCCAGGAAATGCAATAGTGGTTTGTGCCAATGTGGGTTCTATTGAAACAACATTTGGGCCATTGTGAGACACTAAAACTGTCCACTGAAACGCAGACTAATGAAAATCGTTGGTTCTTGGATGCAGGACATCTAGGACAACTAGTTCAAAGAAAAAACTTGTTATGGCCAAATGACAGACAGAGATCTCTAACACTAAATAAAATGCCAATATTGACACAATACTGTCAATCCAATGCATCCATTTGACTGCTGTACAGCACCAAAGTCAGTCAAGTATCCCAGAAAGAATGAAAAGTCCAAATAAAAGGAAACTGACAAAGACTTATCGCAGATTAATACTGTCTGTGCACTATCTGGGGCATTCTGTGAAGGAGTGATATATGAAATGTAATGCTGTGTGATGGTAAAATAATCATCATATTACAAATCTAAGACACCCAGTCTCCTGCTCGTCTCCAGTGCTGTAATGCAGGATTCAAAACCACATGGCTGTCGTGTTGAAATCCATGTAACCTGACAACTCTTCTAAAGGGGACCATGAAATGGAGGCACAAGTGCACTTTCACGGTGAGCCTCGGCTGTTTCGTCAGCGGATGAGCGATGAGGGATCTGATGGGGCAGTAAAAACTGAAAATCTGATTTATGTCTGTAGTCTTCTGGCCTAAACGACACAGGGCGAGATTCCCATACAGGGCGGCATTTAGAAGCTGTTGTATTTAACATTGCATTTTAAGTTAAGTTTTAGTATTCTTAAATGTTCATGCTAATATTACTAACTTGGGTCACACTTTGTAAGGATAGTCTGGATAGTTTAAGAAAGCATTTGTAACATTTCAACAGCTTATTAGTTGAGATTCAACAACAGATTCTGACATTACACCACTATGGTTAAGGTTTGGTTAGGGTATGAATGGTCACATATACTCTATAATTAATCTGTTAAACATCTACAGACAAAGCAAATTGTTGAAATGTTGCAAACACTTTATAAATCTGTAAGCAGACTACCCAAATAAGGTGTTACCCTGACATGCCTCGTTCTGGATGCAGCTGAAAGCTCTTGTGTGCTGAATAATGTTCACTGTTCAAATCCATCTGAATTTGTGAAGCAGTTTTTGTGTCGATGTCATATTTTTCATTTGAGTTTTGAGGTCATTATTTCAGTTTAATCATCTTGTGAAATCTTGTTAGTCATCTGCCATATTGTAAGATGCTTTTTGTAAGAAATATATCAAAACTGCTGTATTTGGATTTTATACATATAAGAGAAAATTAACTTGCTGGACAAGCTACATATATACATATAAATATATAAAAATCTCATCACAGATGCATATATTCCTATTTAAAAACGTTCATTGATGTTGTGTGTAGTTTATGTACAAAAATGAATATCAGCCGACAAACTTAAACTTCAGATATCAGCCTCAAAAGTCCAGTATCCATAGGGCCATGCTTCTTAAATGATCTGACCTTGGAGGAATACATCAGTCTGGACACTGTAACCTTGCTTATCTCGGCCAACTGCACTGAAATGTAACTCAGTGTAGTTTTTAATTTCCCTCAAATAAATTCCCTCAAAACTGAAAAGGCATTTCCACAGAGCACAATAATGTACTTAACTATCAACCAATTATTTATTTGTGACATATTTCATTTAAAAAAAGAGTGAAATAATTGAATTTGCATGCAAACCAATCGATATTTAAAGTAGTTTAGAAGGTAAATCGTTTAAAGATTCAATAAAAGTCTAATTTTTAAAGTGGGTATTTTTGCAGTGTATGGAGTAGCTTTTCTGTGATGACAATCGTGCTGATTGGCAATCCAACACATCCTAGTGTCTCACTGCTGCACCTGTTACTTCCACAAATAGTCTACCTGCCAACATCCCGGAGAGACACAAACAAGGCTCGTCAACCAGATGGCCGCTGCTCAGCTATTTCACAGGGTCAGGCAGCCTAAGTTTAGGTGCGCGGTCCTTGCACTCTCCCTGTGTACATCATTATTGTTATGACTTCCCCGGGTGGCATTTAAAATAGACACAACTGCAAACAGAAGCGAATCAATTAGAGCAAATGCAGGAATGCTGATCCATGTGCGCATTCTCAGCGGGACGCACTGGATTCATCTGCGCGTCAGACGTTTATTATTTAGTAGTTAGACTGCTCCAGGCACCGTGGCACCGGAGTGAATGACTTACTCAGCTGGTTGGGCTCATGGCTGCCGTTCACTCTGCCGTCGGGATGAATCTGGAGGTGGAAGCCGATGCCAACCCTACAGTAGAGCCTGCAAGTCCTGCGTCCCGAACTGATCTCCTCCTCCAGAAGTTGGCGCTCCAAAGAGACGTACTGTGCTCCGGCGGCGGCGCAAATCAAGTGAGCGACGGTCAGAAGGTAAAGAGGAACATTCATTCTTCCAAAAAGGAGACACTCGCTAGGCCACTTCTAGCATTTTGGTGTCACTCCTGAGGTCTGGGCGCCAGAAACCGTGCGCACACACCCGTGCAGCGCTCCTGGGCATTACCCCGGCTGCAGTAGCTGGAGTTGTTCTGCTGACACGGGGATATTTATAACGCCAATGATCTCACTACTCGATGCATGCCTGAGCTCTAAAGGACGCTCTTTCATCCAGATTTTGTCGCTGAGATGCCACTCCTGCTCAGCACCGACCCACAGCAGCGGGGCGTGAGGGAAACGCGACTGACACCGCACATTTTCCAAGGAATCGTCCGCGCCAGGACGCACTAAGCGCGGCATTTTACGCACAGGGGGACATCGTTTTAATAGATCGAGGACGCGGTTAATTCATACACGAAAAGACTTGAAAATATTACTCTTCTGGTGGCATTTCTTTCCATATAAAAGGACTTGAACCGAAATGATAAACGTTAAACGCAAGAGGGAGGATGCGGGGGTTCAGGCAGCAGAGATCATCAGGTGGTGCAGCAGAGTTTTAACACTGGCTCACCGGGAGACTCAGGCAGCCGTATTTATAGGCTTTAGTCCACCTTATCATCTGATACGTCCACATGCTTACAGGTGACGCGTCTGTCAAGCTGCCTAATGTATTCTGAGCAGTGTACAGAGGCAGATGAGACACTAATGATCAGATTGTGGATTCTTGGAAGAACTGAGAAAAATACACAATGCATTCTCTGAAACACAATTCTTATGTCATTTTTTTTCTTTTCTTTTCTCTACACCTTGATACCTGATGACTTACATCATCCTAAACCATGTAAATATTAACTACTCAGGATTGCAGTTTTTGCTGTGGGTGTCCCAGTAACAGCCATGTGACCTGTGACAGTGTCCTTGAGCAAAACATTGAAGCCCCAGATAAGAATTTCACCTATACCAGTAACACAAAGACATCCATTCATGTCATTCAACAGTTTAACATTCAACATTATCATGCTATGTATGAAGTATCAACTCTGGCTCGGTTATGATGCCGAACAAACACACATTTACACACACAAATACATAAGTGTCTTAAAAAATAAAAAGGTGTAGAAGTTCTGGAAGTGCAGTGAGAAAGAAGATATTTTGCTAATAAAATAGGCTATAATATCATCTTTAATCATTATAGATTATCACTATTTTCTGCTATAGTCAATTTTGGTTTCCAAGTCTAGGAAAAAGTAAAGATAACGTGTGTGGAGATTATGTGTCTGTCTCTGTCACATTGGTTTTTATTCTGTAAATATCAAACCATAACCTGCAGAAACACTTAAATGGAGCCCTGCAGGTCAAAACTCTTTGAAAGCTCTAATTTGAACATTTTATGGAAGCAAAAGGCTTGTTTGAAATGAATGACATTTGCCACAGAAGGAAGAGGTGTAAAAAATAAAATAAATAACTAGCTGAATTCACTTGAGCTACTTGAGTTTCAGGGTGCTGGTATTGTGCATGCTGGCTCACTGTCACTTGAACAGAATGGAGCCATTGTTCATGTTATTATTAACACCTGTGCTTTTCCTAACTAGTCAAAATGTCTGCTGACAAAATGAAACCATCTAAAGAAATTTGAAAATAGAAGTAAAGGTGAGTTACAGAGAATACTTTCTTGATGTTACTTCTGTTCATATCTTACGTTTTCCAGTGTCTAGATGCCCTCTTATAGTTTAAAAGATAAATTCATGTACTAATATAATGCCCATATGACCATATGTGCACTGAAAGAGCCATTGATCGCTGGCATTGTTCTTTTTGTCCTAGTGAAACAATGTAAGAGATAGGGAACAAAATCCAAGGCCCCTCTCCTGATTAAAGTTCAACCAGTGAGGCTTCAGCAGTCAAGGTTGGACAAATCAAATGGGTATCTTCCAATATCATTCTTTTTCTAACTTTCAAGCTATGTTCTTTTATTTTTCACACAAATATTTCTGTCACTATTCATGTGTCTGAGTGCAACACCATGAATTTCTTCAACCAGAGACTGTCCAAAAGTGTGTCCTCTCATCCTTATTTGAATCATTCACCTTGTCACCCCTCTTTGCGACAGTTTATGTTCACCCCACTGTTGAGCGTGGCCATTCGGAACAGGTACAAACACTTTAGACATGGTCTGACAACATGACACATTTTGTTTTGAGCATACTAAATCCTTTACGTACAGAGAGAACTTTGCACTATAAATACACATTTGATGTGTCCAACTCATACCTCTGAAACCTCAAATTAACTCAGGCTAAGCTTTTAAATACATACAATCTGTGGATTTTGTCCCCATAACTTAAAGGGATCTTTTCATGGGCAGAAAGAATGCTAGTATTATTTCAGAAAGCAATAGAAATATAAACTTTCCCTTTAATATACATCTTAGTTATTTCTATGTGAGACAAAAAGATTTGATTTATCAAGTTGGTAATAGCTTTCCTTTTTTTCTACTGTGAACAGACATTTCCCTGCAAAAATGATTGCTTAATGTCCATCAATACCTCAGTCTTTGAGGTTTTAAGGAGAAGTTAATGTACAATAAAACCTTACAGGGACTTTGACTTTTGTTGAAAGGAGCTGCTTTAGTAAGACCAACTGATACTGTTTAAAAACAGAAAACACATGCATAATTTGTATGACAAATAAATTATATTTCCCAGTACAGCTGCTTAAGTTATCAAGACCTAAAAATAAAAACCACACAAAATAAAATAACTAACACCTACTCATTCCTTATCTGCAGTACTACAATTCACAATTAAACTTCTTAACAAACCAAAAAGTAAAAATACGAGGCATTTACAAAACATCCATCTGATGCTGTATTCTTTAAATCTTGGTCACTGTAGCACATGTTACTGTGTTAAGCTTATTAATTTTCTATCTTCTCATGCATTCATTGTAATCCCGTCCCTCATTGTTTTCGGGGGCCCGGCTATGTTTGAATTTGATTACCCCGCGCCTGGCGGCGGATTACGGCCTGTATAGGGGCCTAATTGTCTCTGGCGCACTGAGCCGAGGCCGGGCCCACATTACCTTTTATGTAAACAGCGGGGCAGTGTTTAGTCCCACTGTTCTAATGGCCAGTCATTCCTGTGAGGCCATTCCAGTAACAGTGAGGTAATCCTCCTGAGTCGTATAAACACGGATGATCCTGATTGATTCTCCCACCCGATTGATCCCAGCTTTTAGCAGCTTTTTAGTCTAAGCAAACAGCAGACAGCAGGTTCTGCTGCGGTCCTGAACCGTCTGAGCCCAGAGACATTGATCAATCTAAGGGTCGAGTGCATTGCTTAGGAGCATCTGACCGGCCAAGGTCTCAGTCATCAACATAATGACAGTACTCCTGTGATGTCCAGTGATGCTTAAATAGTCTGCATAGTCATCATTGTAGAGTCCTTTGTACTGTATAATCAATACTAGGACACTACCACAGTAGTAAAAAAAAAGTGCAGTGCATTCAGTGCACTCATTTCAGGTTTGGCAATATGCTCTTGATCAAACACTTTGGACAAGAAAAATCACACTTGATCACATAGAAATCATATTATTGGCGGCTGTGGCTCAGGAGGTAGCGCGGATCGTCCACCAATCAGAAAGTTAGTGGTTCCATCCCCGGCTCCTTCCACTATATTCTAAAGTGTCCTGGAGCAAGATACTGAACCCCTCCTGCTCCTGATGCTGTACAGTCCATTTACCGTGTACCATTTGCAGTATAAATGCAACTATAACGCTCCAGACTGCAACTTTGGAATAAAAGTTATAGATTTATGTGATGATGGGTGAAATGGTGAAAGTATGGTCAGAAATACCAACAGTGGTCAGATAGGTTTCACTGAACTAGAAATGTCCGTTTAAAGAGGAAAAGATGCTGTAGGCCTTTTCCACCAACAGGGAACCGGCTCGTGCACCTAGTTTTTAACTGTTTAGAGCATTTTGGCCAAAAATAAATTGGTCCCGATCATGAAGTTTGCTCCCAACTGGAACCAAAAAATAGCAGGTTTTCCATTGTGCAACGCCCTCTGTTGACGACCCATCCAATTACAATGGCTCTGCTCGAAACTCATTAGCGTAGGCTGGTTGACTTAATAGCACCAAGGTTCCAAGAATCTTGAACAGAACTGGTTCAAGAACCAAAAATAATGAGTTGGAAAAAGACAAGTTAAGAAGTTTAAATAAACAGGATTGAATGACAATTACAATGGCTGGCTCAAATCTCAGTTGTACAGTGGAGTATTCTTTCTCTTTTCTCTTTTTTTTTACAGTTTTTTACAGTTCCTTGTCCTGCTTATCCAAAGTTGTGTTTCAGAGGATTCTCTAAACGAAAAAAACTAAAATAATTGAGTTAAAAGTATTTTTGACATAAAAATGGTCAAATAGAAGAAATCAGACTATCAGTTTAAAATATTATGTGTCAACAGCTTTACGTATTGCCATCAAAAAGCTGATTATTGCTCCTCCTTGCTGCAATCCCCAGGCAGGATTGGGTCATAAATGTAAAGCTCATCCGTGACAGTGTGCAGGTTTTCCAGTTCCATACTTGCACTGATGTAGACAAATGAATTAGTTTCAGCATTTGCTTGTCCTGCATGTACGGGTCACAATAAATGAGCTGTGCCTCAGATTGTTGTATATTATTTTGCTCTCCGAACGCTTTCGTGGGAGTCAAATTACTCGGGTTTTTGTGTACATTCTCTTTGGCCACCCAATATTTTAAGATGGTTCGTCAGGCTTATCTGAGAAGGCTTGGCTGAGTCTTCTGCTATGGCTAAAGAGGTCAGCCAAGTTCCCTTCATATTCATCAACCCTCTTCTATGATTTACAGTGTTTATACTAATGCTTTGTACAAGAATGAAGACATGCCCTGCAGTGTGAAGAGGCCATTTTCATCTACACACACAAACAAATTACTGCCAACTGATTGTACTGACTTTCAGGAGCGTTACGTCAAAAGTGTCACTGAATCCACAAACACATCGTGGGACATCCCCGGCAGCACTTCCCACCATCAGCAGCCCCTCTGGAGCCTTGCCGACGTGTCGTCTGCAGCGTCCAACTTTTGCCGCTGGCTGTGTTTTTCCCACTCCGCTGACGAACCTCTTTGAGCTACAACAGATCCCAGTTTCCCTGAACCGTCTTTCTTTCAAAGTTCAAGGCCGGCTCTGAAAGACAGCCCTGAGAAATGAGAGGACAAAGTCTGAGAGAAAGGAGAGGCGCAGGAGGAAATGAGAAATGCATTTGAACTGCAAAGCCTGGGCTCAGCGCTTGACGTTTTAACTAAACTTCAGACTAAGGTGATTGACAAAGCGCTCTCACAGTAATTAGCAGGACAGGGACGCTGCTGTTTGTTTGTTGTTGGGTTTTTTCAGCTCGCTGTCTCTTGGTGGAGGCACAAAGCAACACCTGTTTACTTGTTACAGACACACCACCTGTCAGCATGGAGAGGAATGGAGGGTGTGTGTGTGTGTGTATGTGTGTGTTGGGGGGTCTTATCCACTGTTAATAAGCATTGCTGTGTATGGACAACCCTGAAAGAAAATGTACCTGGACCTGTGTGAATGAGAATCATAATTGTTTCTTTTACACCATGAGTTCATTTGAAGATAAAACAAAAAGGCAAGGAGACAAGGGTGCGTGACAGGAATTTGTTCTGGTGACAACTGCTGCTTTTATCTCCAAAATTTCTAGAATTAAGAAAAACAAACATAATTTGAGTGCCCAGTAATGATGCACATTGATATAATCTAATGGGATTTTAAAAACAAAGGTTCATTTAAAGAGGTACAATAATGCTACTAGAAACATACTAATTTTTCATTTGACATTTTTAAGAAGTTCTTTGAATTAAATATTTAAAATCACTGAACCAAAGCTAGACAGAGACCAGTAGCCAGGAATACACCAGTTTCCTTGGAGATCAGAATGCTTCAGACAAAGCGGTTCGTACAAAGTGTCGGCAAAACACGTCGACATTCAAAAGTATTTAGAGTTAAAGGGCGACACTTTTGGACAGTCTCTCCCCAAACACATTCACTTGGTTAAACACACAAAAGTAGCTGTGTGAAGAGTGAAAAAAGAGCGCTCGACAGAGTTCATCACCGTGCGCCTATGTGAAGTAGTAGCCCATGTCGTATGTTCTGTTTAGGAAAATTACACAGATTGTAGGATGCAGCTCCCTGATTCCAGTGTCAGACAGATGTGAGCAGAAGCGTTTTCAGATACTGTTCAACCATCTGACAAGCACTTACTGTGAAGCATATTTTGGCCTCTCATTTTTCTTTTACTTTAACCCTAACCCTGCACAAAAATCCAAGACTGATCTAATTTGAAGCTCTGTACAATTGTCACAACAGCTACTTGTGTTTAGTAATTTTGCACATTTTTTTTTCACCTGCTGTTCTCCACCTGTCCTGTAGTTGACCACACCCTGTTCCCAGTTTTGCCTGACTGCTGCCGAACTCTTACCAAGTAAACAATTGTTTGCTTTTAACTGCTCTGCCTCTGACTCCTGCTTTTGAGTCCACCACTCTCTGTTCAGAACCATCATAATGATATATATATAAGATCTGAATCTGTCTTATTGAAACCAGAGTTGAGGTGCATGAGTGGAGACACCATCAGTATTCGTCCTGGACCAGGTTCTGGTTCCTGCAGAGGTCCAATTCGCAAAGCCAATTTGGATAAGTGTGTTGGTTAAATTTCAGGTGTTGAAATGTTCCCTGTGGAGGCTTTATTGGAGGTCTTCAGCTCCTGGGGAAACAGCTGAGAGCAGCTGATCACAATCCTAAACTTGGAGCTCATCCAACAGAAAGGAATGGAGCTGGAGCTTGTGCCTGATAGTATGTTTGTGTGGTTCTGCTGGAATCGGGACATTAGTGCTGGAGAATATTTGAAATACTTGAAATACCATTCTTTGCTGGTTACATATATAAATATAAAAAGAAAACTTGATTGAAATGTTTATTAACTCATATTTTGGAATCAAAGGTTGCATTTACACTGACAGTTTATGCACCAGCAGACACACAAAAAATATTTAAACCATTACCATAAAAGACTTTTGAACAGCCCACTGGAACATTGGAAAACTTCCTTGTCTTGAGAAACACTTATGGGTCTGTGTGGCTGGAATTTAGAGGAATCTGAAAATGTGGCAGTATAACTCATCAAAATGTTTTTATATGTCTCTTTCATTATGTCTCAGCCTTTAATTAACACTGCCCTCTTCCACCTTTAGATTTGGTGATTTTTCTTGTTGCACAAATGTAGTGATGCTGCACTTAAAATAGATCTTTAGAGTATGAACTGTGGTGATAAAGCTTTTGCCCTGCATGGTGAACCCCAACTGCTTGCACACACCATGTGATGGATTCCCATAGCAACTTCTTTTCAAATATTTTGATTATTTTTGGCAAATATAGGTCAACGATCAACAGCAGAAGTGGATTATACTGCAGGAGTGGGTTGAGAAGTTTCTACTGAAGTTTGGAGGAGTGAATAACGGAGTAACGGCTTTTTAAAATCTTAATGGAAAGACTTGCATAGTTGTCAATCAGAAGTCAAATTAAATAAAATAATTCGATAAATATATATAAGAATACAAATGGTCCTACAGAGCCATCCAGAAGTGGTAAACCTAAGACCTAAGATGTAGATGCAGACATCCCAAAAAAAAGAAGTGTTTAGCAGTGCTGTAGTACTCAAATCCGGTTTCGACTTGTCTTGGACTCGTTGGTATTTGCACTCTGACTTGGTAATTGGTCTCCACCTAGTCCAGCCATATATGTTTTTCTTTTGAAGTAACTTCCTCCTTCCAAATCATTTGTTCAGAAAATAGGTATCGGTTTTATTCAAAATACATCTAGAACAGGCCATGACTCAGGCGGCCAAGCACTGTCTCTTGTAATCGTACGCCTGGCTGCCAAAACTCATCTCACTGGCAATGGCAAAAGCATTCTTTATTTTCTGTCTTGGTCTTGACTTGTCTCTCTCACTTGGACTCGGTCCTGACTTGGACTTGAGCTTCTTTAGACTCTGGTCTTTACTCAGTCTCGACTAGTCCTGGTCTTTGACTCAACGAAGTTGGTTTTGACTACAGCACTGGTATTTAGTGTAGAGTTAATGTAAATTTTTTCTGCACTTTCTGAGATTGCTTCAAAAGTACAACATCTAACTCAGCTGTTGCTGTGTCTGAGCATGCAGCTAGGAGAGGAATTGCTTTTCTGGAGTGCAACAGGAGTTTTCCACAAGGATACAAGAAAACAAAATTACTCAAAGAACTTCTATGTAAATTAGATTTCTTTTCACTTCTCCTTAAAACTCTTAAAGCTTTTGAAACAGATCTACATGTCACAGGTTTAAGAAGACTCTTCTCTTTGTTCTGGTCGACTCATGGAGGTACATTCATTTTTCCTCTCAGAAAATTCCTTCTGAAGATATTTACACATCAGACTTAGATCTTTTTCCTTTAAGTGGTCTCTGGGTGGCCATGGGACGGAGGACAGAAGATAAATCTGGTCTGTTTTTCCTCACAGGAAACAGCCGGACTGAACAACACTGATCTTCACTAATCCATTACCCACCTCTGCATCTGGCCCACCCTTGGGTCACCATATGTCTTCATTTGGACCTTTCACTGGGCCTGATCCCACACTTGAACTCCCAAGCATATTTCTAACACACACACAAAACAAAGACTTGACAGTCTGAGATAACACATGTCCTTATGCAGCCTTTTTATTTTATTTTATCTTGATTAATTCTTGATTTGGACACAAAGAGATACCCTTTCTTTGTTATGTACATATTATATTTAAAAGTATAAGTTAGCAGCATATTCCTGCTTAACATTCACATCACATCAGAAATTGGAGCAGGTTTAGTGCTTAGCTCAAAAAGCTCCTGTATAGACAATAGGGCTTTAAATTTTTCCAAAAATGTTAAAAAAATAAAATTTAAAGACAGTCAAGTTTTTTTGCCTGTCCCACCAGCACACAGGTATATTTACTAGGTAAAATCCAGTCTGACTGTATGCCTGCGCTGCCTTACATAACAAGCTAACATTACTGTAGGCAATTATATTTTACAAAGATGTTGCCACCCTTGCACAGTTGTTGGAATTTTAAATAACAAATGTGAGAGCCAATGTTGCTGATATCACCTCTGGGTTTAGCCACTCTTCCGCCAGCTTCTGTAACATCTGTGTTCGGAAAAAGTCAATCGTGTGCCAGGGGTTTACACACACAAAAACAACAAATAATGTGTAAGCATCCAAAAAGTACAACTCCCATAAAATTTTCCAGCTCTCTACTATTTGTTTAAGAGTCTCTCCCGTACTCCTCCCTGGCATTGGCTGATATATGTGTATGAATGTGTATTTTAAATCTTTTTCGTTTTTTACAGTATTTCTATTTTATGCTACCGTCAATGCTGCTTCAACTTCACTCCATTTCAAAAGGAATATTTGACATTATACTCCACTGCATCTTTTTTACTCCATCTTATGCACTTTAAACTACCCAGCTCTCATATCTGGTAAAGCAATAAATGACAATGTTATTCAAAAATATCCTTTATATCCAGTAAAGTATGTTTTTCTGATGATACTTCTGTACTTTCTGTACTTGTTTGTCTGTCTAAACAGGAGTGTAATTAAATCAGATTTGAAATGACAAGTGCTCCTAGCAGTGTAAAAAAAGTTCTGTTGAGTTTCATCTAGTTTTACCATGCATTTCCTCTGTGGTCTTTCAGGAGATAGTTGTGTGTGTATGTGTATGTGTGTTTGTGTGTGTGTGTGTGAGGTGTTGTTGTGAGCTTAAAGTGGCCGGCTGCTGGCTGTAAATAAGCAAGATGTCCTCTGCTGTTTTAGCTGTTGGTCCGGAAACACGGGCACACGACAGGCCAGCTCTCAATCTGAGCCCTGCCCTGCGCTCCGGTCATTACTAGGACTGATAAAGTTGGGTTGACTTTCATGACATGAAGAGGGGCGGGGGGAAGAAGTTGGAGGGGGAAGGGACAACATGCCGACCCGGCCTCCAAGAAAACAGTAAGCCATGGCTGTTATGGAGATGTACTTCAAAAGCAGCAGAGGAATGTGTAACAAAGTAATAGGACCATATTCAGAATCATCAGCTCTCGCTGCGTGAAACACAGGCACTACATCATGGATGTCAAACAGCAGCCGGCCTGCTGTAAATACAGAAAGAGTACTGATCAAGAGATAAAAATGTTTCCTTTACAAAACCATTCAAAAAAATTTGAAAAATATATAGTATGTTGGAATTTAAATGGATTTAATGCCAACAGAATTACAGGTTTCCAGGTTAGGCACTGTACAAGTTTATGAGCTGAATGATGAAATTTACTACTCTATATGTGTGACGTTGTAAATAACATTTCAAAATGCAAATAAATTGCATTGACACAGATTCTGTCCTGTCACGTAGATAACTCTAAAATAATCAAAATATTTGTGGCCAAAAAATCATCAATTATGATTTGTGATTAAAGTTTACATCAACTTAACTGATGTTAACAGCTGCAGTTACCATATATATTCAGATGTGTATTGATCTTTTTTAAACTGGGTTTAAATTATTTGTTTATCATTACAAAACACTGATTAAATGCTTCAAAGTCTGAGTCTGGGATAATCTTGGATTGTGCTAATGTTGTGAAGTAGTTTTTGTTAAATTTGTTGTTACAATTTTTAATTCGAAACTGTCATATGTACAAATGTGTAGGTATGTTAGCCCATTTGTAAACTGTAACTTTAAAAATAAGTGTGCTATAAATGCATTCATAAATTCTGTATTAGATATTACAGTAATAAAACGGAATCATAAATATCATAAATAAAGCGTCATCGAGATGTGTTGATTCAACTTTATGGTAATTTTGGAAGTTGTAGTCTGTGGTGCTGTTGAATTGTAATGTGATATACTAACAAGTATTTTCTTATATTTAGTCTACTCTGAAAAAAGTAGACTAAAGTAGTAGTAAAAACTGAACATTAAACATTAAGGGTAGAATTTATTTGCTGTTTTAGTTGTACCAAGCTGTACTTAATAAACTGGCATCTGAGTGTATATATGTACTGTATATAAACCCCTGGAGTGGCTCATAAAAATGTCACACGGCAGAAGAAAAAAATAGAGCAATAAAACACAAAAAAGTAAGAGTAACAGCTAATGCTGAAAGGCAAGAAAAATGACTAAAAGATTACAGGACGACATGACAATAACATGGACTACACTGGTTTATTATAGCACATGTTCATCCTTTTGGTAAAGTTTTCAGTGAACTGTATTGAAACCGTTCTACATTCACGCTCTTCTGTAGAATGCAGAAAGGCATTTGAGGCTGGGAAACAGGTGTAACCTAAATATCTAACGTCCGGAGTCCTCGCCATCTCCACGATGTGAAGAATCCAAGACTCAGACGTGCCCTGAAGACAGGTAGAGTCCCAGAGGGAGAGACACCCGGTCACAGGCATGTGGCCGCATAGGGATCATCTCAGAGTGGACATGATGTGTAAATTTGTCCCTGTCAGCGGACCTGTAGATTGAGTGCATTGTGGGTCAGAAATAGTGCAAGTGCACAGAGGACGATGCTGTTTGTATATATTTAGACCTTAGAAAAATAATGATGTGACAGCGATATCCTAATCAGACAGCAGCAGGGGGAGCCGGACTTGTGTAACCCTGGATTATGACTTGAAAACAGATTGTGGAGTAGGCCAGGACTCTCACTGTGTGAAATAGATACGTTTGATTTGAACTTTTCTTTCACAGCCTTGTTAGCTCGCTGTCTGAACCCTCTGTGTGCACAGGGCCACTCTCTCTGGAGCTTGCTGCAATGAGAAGATCCTTTATGGGACAATGTTAGTGGTTCCTGTTACTCTATGACCCACTGAAAACCCATCTGAAGCAATTTTAGTGTTAAAAACATGCTCATCTGTCAACAGCATGCCCAATGACAGGTAAATTGTAATTATACTTTGATACAAGCACTTACTAGTAGTCCTGCACCTACGCCGTTTTGATTTATAGTTCAGCATCAGATTTGACCCGTTTCATTAAACAGATGTGTTGCATGTAATAGAGAGTGACATTAACAATGACCAGGATTGCAGTGGACATGCTTTTGCTAGCCAGTGGTTACATGGCTACATGGTATAGGTGCCATGCCATTGTTTTAATGTCCCATTGGACAGAAAGTCCATTTGACTGACTGCCCATTATCCTGAAAACAAAGAATCATTGCTCTTAAATTACCAACCTGGTATAACTTATATAACGTATTTTCATATATATAATGTAACATAATTTACCTGATGTAACTAACATAATTACTTCAAAGGTAGGGAAAATATATATATATATATATATACATATTGTATTTTTGTTTTTTTTATCTTGTTTCATGGATTTGCACATCCTGGTAACTGTACCTTAACTACATCTTCAGTCTTTATAGCCCTTCAGGTAAGTGCTACGAACATCAGTTGAAATGCACGTGGTTTGTGTCACAGCAGATCCCTTAACGTAGTCTGAAATACACATTTTCCGATGGTGGAATCAGGGTGGCAGAGTCACCAACAATGTCTATCACTTTTGAAATTTCCTTCCTTGCGTATACTTACTTACACGTATTTATACCGGTATATATTAATAGTATGTAGTATGTATTCTGGACATAGCTCAGGTATCAGAGTAGGTGTAACCATTCTTGAGCCTGTTCCCTAGCCAAAAAAGGTCTCTGGTTCAAATCCAGCAACCGCCATGCATCCTGTCAAATCTAGTTTAGAAAGACACTGAATCCGTCTGAGGTTTCTCTACCTGCTTGCTCACTTCCCTGCTCACTAGCCGCGGATGACAGAGTCAGCTAAATGCCTGAAATGTAAAAATGTAGTGTGACCGAGGAGAAGGGCCAAGTGGAAGTGCCAGCTTAGCAGAGATATAAACTGTCCCACGCCGCTCCGAGCTGAGTGATGCAGTGACAAATGTGTCGGGGGGGAAGTTGTGGCACAAAAGGGACGATGACACAAGCAGCAAAGCATGAGGGCACTAAATATCACTGGAGTGTGTGTGGGTGTGAGTGTGT